>NC_142928.1:63773243-63775743 GCF_046866305.1 Octopus bimaculoides
ATATATATATACATATATATATATATGTACATAATATACATAAATGTAGATATATATGTATGCCCACACACATACAGACACACACACACAAGTTTAGCTTTGTGTTTTTAGCAACGTTTTAAAAATGATTTCTTATGAAGTGCTTGCGATATGTTTGCAGAATGAAGATTCCAAACCATTGTTAAAAACCGTTCTAAGTGTCCACCCGCTCCACACAGTATTCATCATGTTCTCATTTGCCAGATGAAGTAATGATGTGTGTGTTGCTGACTCTTTATCGCAAATACAGCCATAATTTTAATACTGCTATAATTTTAATTAAAACAGACAGACATGTTTTTAGCTGGATGTTCAGTTTTATTTGTGACCAGTGTATTTTGTCTATATGAGCAACATGTTTGCTGCATTATAAACATTGCTTCTCATTTGTCATCTGTAAAACCTGTTTTATAAGAAAAATATTAATTTTACTGTTTTTTAGTTGTGTCATTAGCATTAGTTTATGGTTTCGTATAATGCCTTTTGTGTTCTGTTTTATGAGGTTTTTAACAACGCTCATCTATTCTGTAGTTAACATGTATTTGATTCATATGGCACACTTTATAAATGGTATGTGTATATTTAATACGTGTGATGACTGATATATTTATTGCGTTGTATGTTTGGTTGGTTGTATTATTCTATACTTTGATCCGTTAGTTAGAAAATCCACCATTGATCAGCGTTTGTTTTATTCTGTGGCGTTTGTTTGTAGTGGAACATCTAAATGCTTTACTATGTAAGGTTTTTATCTATCATTTCTGTTTCAATATGTTTATGGACTTCCATTGTTTCCATGTAAATATATGCATTGATTTCTGTCATAGATGTAAACGGACGTGATATATCTGCTGTTTTCTACCTGTATATTTTTGTCTGGATTGTATTGCCAGAAGTTTATTAGTTCTGTTTAACGTGTTGAATTTTAGTACTGAGTTTTGTTTTCTAAGTCTTCTTAATTGTTTGATGACATCCGGTATATATTACGACTTGTACATCGTCCATGTACCTAATTCAGGACCGGATTAAGATTCGTAGAGGCTCGAAGCACTTAAAATATTTTATTGCCTCCATATATATGTAATTCAAAATCTAAACAATAATAAACTATAAAATACATTTTTATTTTTCAAGATGAAACAAAACTAACGGTAAGATGGAAAATAATGTAAATTCTTGTATACTTTTGTATACTTCCGTTTTATATATATTTGAAATGTTTTCTCTTCTTTTCAAATGCAAAGTCTTTGATCAGATCCTCAAAATTAATCTTGCGTAACACAACTGATTCTATAGATAGTATAGATAAAGCATCCCGAATTTCATTCTAGCAAGTTTAAAGTGATTTCTTTCACACCGTAAACCACCCACATTTCTATGGTGCTCCCTTCCCTTGATGGCCTAAACATATGCTTATTTTACTTAATAGTTAACCCTGCGTTGACCTAATGTATATCGCCTATTTATGTATTTATAACACAACTAGAACGTAATTCCTGAATGAGAACTAACGGCAACTGAATTGTTTTGATTAGAAAATTTGCCGTGTCGTTTGCAAAAGGGGACTCTAGATTAAAGGACAGCACTACATTATTCAGTATCTTGAGTTGTTCTATTCTTAGTTGCCTGTATGCAATATTTAATATGGTTTCTCACTGAAACTTTATTGAACAGATTTTAAGGCGGAGATGTTTCCTACCGCGCAGTTGTTCTAAGATCTCTAGGAAATCTTCGGATGATCGAAATCTTGCTGGTGTGTATTGTTTGATAAACTTTTCTCATTGCATAGCGGTCTTGTGTACTGGTGTATTTATTTGATATGTTATAAAACAGAATGTTTGCAATACGATATTTTGCATGTGAATTTTACTCTTCCATAGATATGTACTGGGGTGACTTCTCCATCCAGGTGGTGTAAATCTGATTTAATGCTCCTTTTCGTGCGTTTATCGCATAATCAGTCTATTCATGGTAACATTTTATTAGAGATTCTTATAAATTCGTTTCCGTCGATGAGATAATTGTTAATGTCAACAATACATTCGTCTTTATTCATGACAACGAATAATTTCATTTTACCACTCTTACATTGATACTGGCGTTATGTTTTAAAACAAACAGATTGTCTAAGTTTAATGTTAATTAATTATTTGCTTATTCTTGAGTGGGCATATATTTTTATTTCATTCACCTTGTTGTTAGTCTATTCCTAATAGTGTGGAGACGCAATGTCCCAGTGGTTAGGGCAGCGGATTCGCGGTCATAGGATCGCGGTTTCAATTCCCAAACCGGGCGTTGTGTGTGTTTATTGAGCGAAAACACCTAAAGCTCCACGAGGCTCCGGCAGGGGATGGTGGCGAACCCTGCTGTACTCTTTCACCACAACTTTCTTTCACTCTTAGTTCTTGTTTCTGTTGTGCCTGTAATTCAAAGGGTCAGCCTTGTCACACTGTGTCACGCT
>NC_142928.1:63780743-63790743 GCF_046866305.1 Octopus bimaculoides
TTTACGAAAGTATTGCACTACAAAAAAAATGGAGTTTGTCACCCACAAAGCATCACATGTCAAGGACCATCACGAGATTTTTATATACATACCAATTCACTCGAACTACAAAGCACTACTGTTTTCCATGTTCTAAAGAGAGTGTTCTACAGTGGTGTTGAAAATTCATTTTGATCGAATGAAGGCGGAGATGCTGCTGATAAAGTCCTTGATAACAGATACATATTTTGTGTGTGTGTGTGTATGTGTGTGTGAGTGGTTGTGTGCGTTTGTGTGTGAGTGTGTGTGTGTGTGTGCATGCGTGTGTGTGCTTGAAAGTGAAATAGTACAAATGGAACGAGGAGAATAAGTGACGGATAAATGGACAACGTGAGAGGCTACAACAGGTAGAGAAGAATTCGAAACGTGATGGATAAAATCTACCCCCACCTCCGCCCCTCCACAAATTAACAATAGCAGTTGTGCATTGGAAAAAGAAAGGAAACGATAAGTAGACTGACGTTTCGGACGTTTTATCAAATTAGAGTAAGAGGCAAGATAAAAGAAATAAGAGAAGAAACGATACCTGTTCGAAACACGCACGTATGCATCCTTTTGCTCTCTCTCTCTTCCCTTTCCTTCCCCTCCTCCCCCTCCACCCCCTCTCTCTCTGCATATATATATATATATATATATATATATATATATATATATATATAATATACACACATACACACGTACACATATATAATTAACCAAGTTGAAGCGTATCACGTTGTCTCATCTAACTTCGTATTAACTTTTCGCCGCGCCAAGATCACTAAAGACAGCTAACCACATACATTTATGCACTTACTATAAATATAATTGTATCGCTGATTCAATAGATCGTAGCAGTAACTTTTGTATTCTGAGATATTTGATGAAACTCTAAAACTGAATTCATTTTTATGCATGTCACGACTACGAAGCATTTGATGCGTTAACTACATACAGTTCTCTATATGTATTATATATATATATATATATATATATATATATATATATGTGTGTGTGTGTGTGTGTGTGTGTGTGTGTGTGTGTGTGTACATGCACATGCATGAAGAAGACATATACAAGTATTACAAAATAGAATACGAAGAGACAGTTGCGAGGCATCAAGTCAATTTATAACACTTATAGAGAAGAGAGTAAAAATATAAAGTACATACCTATACACGCGCGCACGCACGCACACACACGCACACACACGCACACACACACACACACACACACACAAGTATACATGTAATTACATATGCTTCTTCATTCCCTTTATGCAAACACCCACACGTGTATATATTTATATATGTACAACACACACACACACACACACATGTGCGCGCGCAAATGTAAGATAGGTAGTAGAAGTAGTAGCAGTGGTGGTGGTGGTGGTGGTGGTGAAGGAAAACCATTTCCTTTTATCAATTTGTTAATTAATTCCTCGCTATGCCAATCTATCATCCATATAGTCTATGATATATTCTCTCAAGTAACCAACACAAGAAGATTAGCCGAAGAAAATGCAATGTGAGTGCAATCATAATAACTTCTAGCCCTATTTCCTCTCCACTCTCTCACTCTCATTCTCACTCTCTCTCTCTCATTCTCACTCTCTCTCTCATTCTCACTCTCTCTCATTCCCACTCTCTGTTTAAACCCAGCTTATCTCGTTTTTCTCTCTCTTTATATGGCTTTCACTCGCACTCTTTCTCATTCTCTTACCCTCAATTTTTTCTCTCTGTGGTTCTGTCTCCATCTGTTTAAAGTACTGCTACTCGACTTTTTCTCTTTCTTTATCTATCTATCTATCTATCTATCTATCTATCTATCTATCTATCTATCTATCTATCTATCTATCTATCTATCTATATAATTTTTTTTCAGAATGAGATAAAAAAACCAAGGCTGTGAAGATTTTAGAACATTTATAAATAGAAGGTCTTACAGCTGTTTCCAGGATATTTATTATAATCCCTCATCGGAGATGGTGTGAAAAGATGGTTAAGCAATAGTTAATTCAGATAAGATACGAAATAGAGAGTGAAATGGAGGAATGAAAATAGATGTGAGATATGCAGGGATATTGCATTTGTAGATCCATTATTTAGGCAGAATGATATACATATAAGATTCCAATACCTTGTGAGTAAAATCCAATAGTATTTAAAATATTTTAAATACTATTGGATTTTACTCACAAGAGAGGTGTGAAATGTTGACTCCTCGCTCTTTTCTTTCGTTCCTCTGGAGTTGATAAACCAAACTACCAGTAATGAACTGAGGTCAGTTCAACAGATCGCATATGAACAAATGTCAATGCAAGCTATTATGATGCTTCTCCCACATCGAGGCTGTGTGGCAAAAACATACGTTTATTAATTTGTGTTGCAAGATTCCTGATGTGAAATCGTGTGTTGAAACAGATATTGTTGTATTTCGATGTGGTCATCTTTTTTTTTTTTGCCAAATAAACACACGCACTATATATTTGTTCTTCACTAGTTTATTACAGTTCTTTTTCTAACTCATGTTCAATGTCCGGAAATCTTTCGTTACATGTCTGTGACCTCTTTAGCGACACTTTTCGTTTTCGTGTGTGCACTTGCTCTATTTACTCCACCCCCGAAATACAGTAATACATACACACACACATACATACATTCATACATACATACATACATACATACATACATACATATATATATATATATATATATATATATATATATATATATATATATATACATACATACATACACACACACACACACACACACACACACACACACACACACACACACACATATATATATATATATAAAACAAGAAATGACTCCGTCAAAAGTAGCATTAAGTTTCTAGGTCGTTCACTTTTTCTCAACAGATCAATGGGCGGATTGAGTAAGCGTGTCAATAACGAATCTGTACCGACTACTGGAAACAGTTGTAAGTCAAATTTAATACAATGAGTTATTATTCCTTAGTCATATTGTTGGCAATCATAATGAATATCATCACTTTCCTTTTATTCCTATAGATTTACCAAACATATTACCGTATGGCTAGTTGAAATGATTATGTTTCGCTAACGATATGTAAAGTGAAGCCGCGTGACCTAGTGGTTAGTGTGTTGCCTTCACGATGGCATTGGTCGTAGTTTCGATTCCCTGACCGGACATTGCGTTGTGTTCTTTAGTAAAACACTTCATTTCACGTTGATCCAGCCTACTCAGTTTCTAAATGATTAACCTTGCGTCGGACTGGCGTCCCGTTCACAGGAGATGTTGTAATCTCGGTCAATTATACGCTACAGAGTTTTAAGACTCGAGATAGTAATGTCCAGGGTTGATGATCAAAACTCGATAGACGCATGTCTCTAGTTGACTTTGAAGTCAATATCCCTTATTAACTGCGTTGTCTTTATTTCCTGCAAAATTTTGATTATCTGATATTATTGGAGTTATCTCTCTTGTATGTTGTTTTGCAAATTCAAAACATCCCTTGAGGTAGATTTTGTTCTCTAGTAGAATGAATAACCCAAGTTAAAATTTTAAACACACTGTATTACATATATGAGATTATCGCACTCACAACCCCACTACATACCTATCTATCTATCTATCTATCTATCTATCTATCTATCTATCTATCTATCTATCTATCTTCCTGTCTGTCTGTCTATTTATCTAGCTTTTGCATCACACACTTTCTTTCAGTTTACTTGCTACTACTCGCATATCAGGTACGGGCAGCTGCTATAAACACATCCTAGATTCTGCTTCCCGAACACCACCACCACCACCACCACTACTACTACTACTACTACTACTCCCTTACGATCAACGCTGCTCCCACCACCACCACCACCACCACCACCACTACTACTACTACTACTACTACTCCCTTACGATCAACGCTCCTCCCACCAACGCCGCCGCCTCCGCCGCCTCCGCCGCCGCCGCCACCACCACCACCTTCACCACGATCGTCCTTTTAGCTGATTTCCAAATATTCATTTAACCAACATGCTACAACCAAATAACAGATGTGCTGTTTCTTTTCTGCCCATTGCCCTTTTCTACCGCTAAAACACCGGCTGCTGCTCCACTGAACTAGCAACCTACAAACCACTTTCGTTCCGGCCTGCCGTACCACCACCTTCGTTTCTTTTCCTCTCAACATCCCTATTGTATCTCACCTCACACTTTCCACACTAAATACTTTGCCCAACTGCTCCTCTCATCTAGAACTGCAGGAGGCCCCTTTGAATTCCTTTCCTGTCCACAACGCTGTTATTATTTAGCCCCGGGCTTAGAATAAAATGCACTCTAGTCGTAACTTTCTCATTCTTTTTATCACTGGCTAATGTACCCAAAACGTTTCACCCCTATTTTCTTTGAAAACGGCAGAGTGTGATTTGAGAGGGATTTAGCTGATGTTTCTAGCAAATTTAGCAACCATATAGAATATCCAATTTTCCTTCTATAAGGGTTGACTTACAGATGTTTAAACTAAACGCCATTCACATCAATCTCATCAGTCTGTGACCGTCTATAAAAGGTCACATGTACTGCTCCACTATTCCTGATAAAAATCCCTGTTAATTGTATTTCTCATTTGACTTCGGCTTGATTAGATCTCGAAATCTTTTCCTTATGATAGTGAAAGTGTCAATTAATTTAGCCTTCTTTAAAGCAATCTATTTGCAGTTCACATAGTAATTAACTAGTGGTTCTTTATACTGAGCTTTCAACAAGGAGATAGAAGGTTCCAATCTTACCGATTTCCCGAACACTGTTTTAATTTTTTTTTGTACACACAACACAGTACATACATGCATGCACACATACAAAGATACTATACGATATATATATATATTATATGTATGTGTGTGTGTGTGTGTGTGTGTGTGTGTGTGTGTGCATATATATATTACTATATATATATATTATATATATGTGTGTGTGTGTGTGTGTATACATATATATATATATATATATATATATATATATATATATATATATATGAGTGATTTGTGATAAGGTTCAACCCCACTGCATAACACATTGGACAAGTGCCTTCTTATCTAACCTTGGGCCGATTAAAACCATGTGAGTGGATTTAGTAGATTGAACCTGAAAGAAGCTCGTCGTATATATATATATATATATATATATATATATATATATATATATATATATATATATATATATGTATATATAAGCTCAGCATATATATATATATATATATATATATATATATATATATATATACTAGGGGTTGGGGGCTGAAAAGTCCATGGCTTTGGGTAAACGAAAATACAAGAAAATCAGCTAATCACGAAAAGATGAAAGGCACAATTGACTTCGACAGTATTTGAACTCAGAGAGCAGAGAACGATAACTGATAGAGCAGTGGTTTTCAACCCGGGTCCATATAAGATTTTGTTGTTAAAATTTATGTACAATAAATTGGTTATACTTCTACAATACACAATATATTTGAATAATTTTTTAATTTATACAATTTCTAATATTTGATTCTAAAAATTAAAAATCCAAAGATTTTTTAATATACAGCGAATGGCGATGGCCGTTCAGTTGAGCATAACTGGAATCAAAGGGATCCATAGGCAAAAAAATGGTTGAGAACCACTCGGAGAGAGCAAGACATTCTATTTGGTTCTCTAACAACTGTGCCGGGAAATCGCCCAGACTCTTTTTGCCGCTCTTGTATGTAGAATATATGTCTTATTATTCATTAATCTCTCCTCCGTGTTTGCCACTCTGTCTGTCTATCTCTCTTCACCCCCCACACACTAATATACATTTATGTATATTCCTATGTCTCTCTCTCTCTCTCTCTCTCTCTCTCTCTCTCTCTCTATTATATATATATATATATATATATATAATGAAAATAAGAAGACAAAAGAAGAGTTTAGCACATCTTTGATGGCCAGTTACAATTGTTTTGGTACCACTCTGCTTTTAACGTTATTGCACAAAAAAGTTCCATGCGAAGAAAAGTTACGTAATACACACACACACACACACACACACACACACATATATATATAAAACTTTTATTGTAGGCACATGGTTTAGGGGTTAGAGATGTTGCACTCATGTATAATCCTGTATATACACATGAATACGTACATACTATATGTATGTATATATATATATATATATGTATATATATATGTACATACGTGCTTGCATGCACACATATACAAACATACATATATATTCATATACATACATGCATACACACAAATGTATCTTACAAGAATCAAAATAAGAACAATTATTTGTTATGAGTAAAGAGTATTATTTTATATTCCTCTTTGTCAATCCACCGAGTTATGACTAACGAACGACCAAATTGAATAATCTAGATTCCAATTTTACTCAATTTATTTAATACTTTGTTTGCTTTCTGTGAGTATATTTTAGTGGGTAGGTATTATAAGAAATAGGAAACTGTAACGTTCATTCGTTCCATAAAGTCCGTAGCGTAATAAGCGATACGATTCGGCTTTTACTGGGAACCGAAACCGATGCTTAGCTCGGTTTGTCAGGTACCGTCTTTTGCTGTACGTCGCTCAGCAATTCATGTTACCAGTGTTATATATCGACAGCAGTGCTTGTGATAATTAATGTTGTAGAGATGAGAGAAATGGTATCGGTACCAGCAGATGGTGATGATGGTGGTGTGCATTTGGTTATAATAATAGTGATGTCATAAAGAGAATAGTGTTGTTGGTGGTGGTGGTGGTATTAGTGGTGTTACTGTTAGTGATGGTAGAGATGACGGAGATAAAGGCATGGTATAGAACGATCACTGCTAACACATAACCACAGAATCACACACGCTTTTCACACAAATATGTAATTAATTAATTGAAGCAAAACTAGGGAATGGAACGAAATATAGTCAAATAAGTGAGGTAAAGCAACAAGAAAGACTCTAAGAAAGAATCAAAATAGAATAAAATATAATTAAAAAAAAAACCCATTGAAAATAGGAAAATATTCAAGCAGACGAAATAAAATGAGTGCTGTTAACGAGGTGTCGTCTGTTTAAAACAAAATCTTTCTTTTCTTGTTTTGTTTTCAGTATGACCTCTGTTGTAGTCTTCTTTTCGACAGATTTTCCTCCCGTTAACAGTCGTGTGTCAAAATTGTAGTATAAGCGTGTTACCACTACCCGTGTCTCGACCAGCACGTTTTCCTCTCAAAGTTTGGCTTCAGATATTTTCGGTCCATTTTGTAGCAGACGGTCAATGAAGAAATCAAACCGTCCGAAGAAATCTAACAAAAATAATATGAATAAAATGAAATACAATAAACAAGGTGTGTGTGTGTGTGTGTGTGTGTGTGTGTGTGTGTGTGTGTGTGAGTGTGTGTGTGAGTGGGGGGAATAAGTAAAGAAAAATCTAAAGAAAAGAGTAAGGAGAGAAAATGCGAACTTAAGCTGCCGTATGTTTGACAGCAACACACATCAGTAGGGTGTTCAT
This sequence comes from Octopus bimaculoides, assembly GCF_046866305.1. NCBI lineage: Eukaryota > Metazoa > Mollusca > Cephalopoda > Octopoda > Octopodidae > Octopus > Octopus bimaculoides. Next base: position 63,788,287 of record NC_142928.1, read on the forward strand.
GACAGCCCCTACCGTCTTGGAAAAAGCAGAAAAAATATGAGGGAAATACTAGCATTAAATCCTTCCCTCCTGGTCCGCATTCATGATAACACAATTATATGTTGAAAGTTCAGCTTTTTTGACATAGCAAGGCCAGCAGTAACTAACTGCTGATATATAATAGGATAAAATAGATCCCTCCCGCTCCTATACTCACCCCTCAATAACATGATACGTCTCATTCAACACATTTGTTTTTATCTTTATTTCCTTTTTGTACCTATTTATTTGTGCAAGCGTATGTGTGTGTGTGTGTGTGTGTGTTTGTGTTTGTGTGTGTGTGCGTTATTCAAGTACTGTTTTATTACGTTTATGTATTTGACATTTACACATCGTATTAACACATTTACATACCTTACACATCATCTTGACACATTTACCTCATTTCTACACCGAGCTACAGTAATGCGTCGATAAACGAGTTAATGTGTTTCCGGAGACCTCTCGTAAAGCGGGGCGATAATTTTCCATACTAGCAACGTTAGTAATCGTAATTCGTTTCCAGAAAAATATTTTACCTATAAAATTTATAGTACTCGTAAATAAATAGCAATAAAACAACAATAGAATGCAAAAAATATTTTATGTAAAGTAAAAAGAATGTCAAAATCATTTATAATAAAAATATTATTATTATTATTGTTTCCTGAATCGCTTTCACTCGCACCAGACTCGCGCACACCATCACTTGTAGACGCGATCGGCGATTCATAATCACTCGTAGACAGACTTGTAGATTTCTTTTTAAAAGACAAGTCTAGAGTTGTTTGCTGAGAAGACGCTTTTCTTCGCTCTCTAAATTTCTCGGTAACACAGAAGCATTTGTCAAGGTAGCAGAAGCTTTTGCACTTCGTTCAAAATTAGGATCTTGTGCTTGAAAAATAAAATTCGTAAAACCGGGGTTTCGTAAAGCGAGTTCTCGTAAGGTGAGGTTTTACTGTATCTAATTCTCCTGGCCAGATTCGTGGCTACCCAAGTTGATAATATGCCAGACAACCACCAAACATGAAACTGATAGTTCGTATCGTCTCACTCCCTCTGCACTCTGTTAAAAGTAACGGAAGAGTCTGTTCATAGTCGACCGACTTACTAGGAATAAAAACACAAATTTCCTCAAATCGCACCCTATCGTCTTAAAAGATGATAAACATAACTTTTATCATTTATCTGTTTCAGCCATTAGACTGCGGTCATGGTGGGGCACCGCCTAGGAAGTTTTAGTCGAATGAACCAACCCCAGTACTTACAGCTTGCTACTTACTCTATCGGTCTCAATTTACCGAACCGCAAGATTATAGGGACGTAAGCAAACCAACACCGGTTGTCAAGCAGTGGTAGGGGAAAACACACACTCTCTCTCTCACACACGCACACACACACACACATACACATACACAGACGACAGGCTTCTTTCAGTTTCCGTCGACCAAATCCACTCACAAGGCTTCGGTCGGCCCGCCCGAGGCTATAGTAGAAGACACTTGCCCAAGGTGCCATGCAGTGGGACTGAATCCGGATCCATGTGGTTGGGAAGCAAACTTCTTACGACCCATAACACCATATCTTTTACTTTTCATTTATTTCTCTTACTGGACTGCGGCCATGCTGGGGCACCACCTTGAAGGGTTTAGTTAAACAAATCGCCCCCAGTATTTACTTGCTTCAGTCTTTTGATTGCGGCCATGCTGGAGCACTGACTTCAAGGGTTTTAGTCGAACAAATCAACCCTAGGACTTATTTCTTAAGCGTAGTACTTATTCTATCGTTCTTTTTTGCCGAACCGCTAAGTTATGGGGGTCGTAAAGCTTCACTGTATATATATATATATATATATATATATATATATATATATATATATATATATTGAATATATATAGTTGAAATTTACAGAAAAACAAAAGACGAAGACAAATGTATGAACAACAAGCAGGTGTATTAGTTTGACGCTTGGGAAAGTGAGAAAGTCTTTTACGTTTCGAGCCTACTCTCTTCAACAGAAAAGAATAAGAGAAAATAAACAGAGAGAGAGAGTAAAAAAAACTTGTGGACTAGCGGTCAAGCATGGGGACTGGTTGGAAGAAGGTTTGATAAAAGAGGTAAAAAGAAGGGGGAGATAATAAAGAATTGGTGATCCCCAAACGAAGGTGCTCGTGCTTATGCATGTATGTGAGAATGTGTTTGTGTGGATAGGGGCTAATGACTTTGACGTGTGTGCAGATGATGGTGTGTGTTGTGGGTGTGTGGCTATGTTGGGTGTGGGTGAAGGAGTGGGAGTAGGGTGGGTATGTGGGTATGTGGGTATGTGGGTATGTGGGTATGAATGAAGAGAGGAAGCAGGTGTCAGATGAAGAGAGGAGAGGAGGGAAGTAAAATGAAGAGAGGAGGGGAGTTGAGCCCATGTGGCGCAAAGGAGCAAGG
>NC_142928.1:63800743-63805743 GCF_046866305.1 Octopus bimaculoides
CTGACTCATTAACCAATTGTGAGTCCTTCGAGTAATTATTGTCTCTACTTTTGGCACAAGTGCAGTAAATTTCGGAGGAGGGTTTCAGATGAATAACTCTTTGAATCCGCCAGGCCGGTTTTCCGGCCTGAGCGTATCGTGTATATATATATATATATATATATATATATATATATATATATATATATATATATATATATATACCAGCTAGGCCGCTAACTGTTTAACCAATAAAATACCATTTTACATCGACCTTTAGGCTTCTATTCACGGCCGAATTTCTGGGAGGAAGCTTCGAGAACTTTTTAGACTTAAATTACAGATTATTGAGCATTTTTGTTTTATACGCTAAAGTTCAGTTTTGGAGGTAGAAGTGAGAAAATAAAATAAACAACATGAAATAGGTATTTTATTTGTTTATCATAAATAACAACAAAAAACTAGCACATGAATAAAAATAAATCATAACTAGGCCAGGATAAAGAGTTAGGGTTAGGGTTTAGGGTTGGGGTTTAGGGTTAGGTTGGACTACTAACGCCAAGATACCGAGTTCAATTCCAGACAGTGACCTGAATAATAATAATAATAATAATAATAATGATATCGAAAAATACCTTAGGAATGAGAACCCAGGTTCGAAACATCCTTTTTACAGGTTTTAAACATCCTTTTAAAATCTGACAAGAAAATGATGAAAAAGCAATATTGACTTCAGCGAGGTTTCAAATAACTTAAATATGAACGGGAAACCGTTTACTGTAGTCACTCAAGCGTTTGGCCAATAGCTGATCTTAATCATAAAAATCATTTTAAAATCTGACAAATAAAGAATACATTTTAAAGTATTATAAAATCTTCTAATAGTAGAAAAAATAAAAGAAAAGGAAAATAGAATATGGAGGAAAAAAAAGAGAAGAACTAAATTGAAATTCACAAATTTCATTTATCAGAACTAAAGTTTACCTTTGGTCAATTTGACAGGGGTGAGATTTCATATTAAACTGTGTGTGCGCACTTAAGTTTTGCAGCCAGCGTACAAAATAAAGTAATGTATATAATGTAATTAATTTGCTCGCAGATAATTCTTTCTACTATAGGCACAAAACTTGAAATTCTGTGGAAGGAGGCTAGCCGATTTCATCTACCCCAGTACTTGACTGGTGTTATTTCATCGACCCGAGAGGATAAACTGCAGTGTGATCCTTAGTAGAATTGAATTTGCTCACAAATAATATATCGAAAATAATGTTGTGGTCAATGATCTATAATACATTGAAAGTCAGTTTAAATCTTGCTTGCATGCTTGCAATGTTACCCAGCCAAACTGGAGTATAATGGGAAAATACTATGAATTAACTTTATCCTGAAATGTTAATACGAAAGGAATGAAACAAGTTTCGGGTAAATCGGAGCAGTAGTTATTGAGATATTTGGGGTTTGGAGGTATAAATACCCAAAACGGTGCATGATGGGAAAATGTTCCGAATTTAACTTCATCTTGAAAGGGAAGAAACACTAACCTTTCGATGTTACATTCGTTGAAAGCATGCGAAATAACCTGGAAAAGAAAGAAAAACACACGAAACAAAACTCCGTTGCTGGGAAACACAGAGTTTCCCGGTAACCCAACAGGCCACGGGTAGTCTAGTTATACATAATTATAAGGTGGCGAGTTGGCAGAATCGTTAACATGTAGGGTAAAATACTTAGTGGTATTTCGTCCATTTTTACATTCTGAGTTCGAATTCCGGCAAGGTCGATTTTACCTTTAATCCTTTAGGAGGTCGATAAAAAGAAGTACCAGTTGAATACTGGAGTCGATGCAATCGACTTACCTCTGAAATTGCTGGCCTTGTGCCAAAATTTGTAACTAATAATTATACGTTATATATTCCGTGTGTACTTACTTTTGTCACAGAAAGATGTTCTTGTGTTGACTGACTAGCAAAAATTAGATGGAACAATGTCTACTTTGGAAACTTTTAGTTGTTCGTAACGATATTCAATGAGATCCTTGTTTACTAGAGATGTATTTTGTTCTTGACGATAAACCCGATTTCATCCTTAAACCGGCAGATTGAACGACAAGAACAACAATAACAGCAACAAAAACTACAGCCACTAACACTATTTCTTACGTACATGCATCGTATTACTAAGTCGAGCTGATGTGTGATCTCTACGTGGTCGCTCAGTCTGCTAGATATAGCAGCCAAAATTCAAATCATAATCTATTAACTGAAAAGACGGAAAGACACAGAAATGGGAGAACGTAGTTCTAGACTCTTGTATACAAAATCAGATAGGATGGTCATGGCTGGAATACTTTTGATCATAGGTCTGCCCTATGAGAGGGTGTAAACAACGACAAGTGTAGCAGCTATTTCTGCTGATTATATTTATTCTCTCTTGTTTCGACAGTTTATTTCTGTTATTGTAAATTGGTTTTACAGTTTGTTCAGGCATGGCGAAATGGTTAATTATTTAGAATGAGAAGGACACAGAAGAGGAGATGGGGAGATGGAGGTGGGGAGAAGGAGAAGAAAGAAGAGAAGGGAATGCGGTCCCCATAACTTTTTGAAGACTCTCCCAGATCAGTGAAATCGATGCGGTTGATGTTCAACTTTTGTAGATTGATGCTCGTAGGGAAAACTATATTTTTAGCGATAGTGCACTATCAACTTGTGATAATTATAATCAATAATTATAATTATTAGGAATATAATTATAATTAATATAATTTGATTATGGATTTTTCCTCTGTTTCTACAGAGCCGCAGCAGAATAAACTAAATAAAATCAAATAAAAAGAGAAAAAGATTTCTTATTAAAGCTCAGTTTATACACACACAGCATCTGAATTGAATAGGCTAAAGATATTGGCACAACTTATTCGCTTCAAATAACAGTTAAATTTGTATCAAATCACACTGCATTGTCTTAGAAAAGAAGTACACTTTTGATAATGTGGTCTTTAGTGCACTGTGTCAGACGGCATGGTGAAGACAGAGTCATCTTTGACCAAAGATCTACTCAATTAAGGCTGGTGTAAGACTAAATAACTACTTCTGAAGTAAGCTAAGTGCAAATGCAAGCCACGAAATGTAATAGTTATTCAAAATCTGTCTGCACAAAAAAGTTTCAATTTTTAGCACAAGGCCAGCAGTTTCAGGGGAGGGCTTAATTCGATTACATCCACCCCAGTACTCAACCGGTACTTATATTATCGTCCCCGAAAGGATCAACGGCAAAGTTCATCTTGTGCAGAACATGAAGATGAACGAAATGCCGCTAAGCATTTTGCCCGGCGCGCTAACGGTTCTGCCAGCTCGCCGCCTTGGAATCACTAAGCTTTAGTTTCAAATTTTGACACAAGGTCAGCAATTTCGGGATGGAGGTAAGCCGATTACATCGATCCTAGTACTTAACTTTTATTTATTCCTCGACCCTAAAAATATGACGGAATTTGAACTCGGAACGTAAAGACAGACAGAATACCACTAATCATTTTGCCTGGCGCGCTAATGATTCTGCCAGCTCGCCGCCTTAAGTATCACTATATTTTTTTCTACTCTAGGCAAAAGGCTCGAAATTTTTGGGGATGGGGCCAGTCGATTAGATCGACCCAAGTACGCAACTAGTGCTTAATTTGTCGACTCCTAAAGGATGTCCCCTCTGTGTGTAGCCCCTTTACGAGGGGCTACACACAGAAGGGACAAACGGATTAAATCGATTATATAGACCCTAGTGCGTAAGTGGTACTTATTTAATCGACCCCGAAATGATGAAAGGCAAAATCGGCCTAGGCGGAATTTGAACTCAGAACATAGCGGCAGACGAAATACCGCTAAGCATTTCGCCCGGCGTGCTACCGTTTCTGCCAGCTCGCCGCCTTAAATATCATTATATATTAGAAGACATTTTGTCCATCATTTTATCGATTCTGCTATCGATTGCCTTGAAATTAGTGTATAATTGGTTGTTGCTTTAATAGTTTGCAGTGGTGAGTGCAAATTAAGTTATAATCTCTTGCAAAGAGAAAGTACTTCGCTCTTAAATTTCTTTTCCATTTTGCTTTGTATTAGCCAAAAGAGAAAAAGGATAGCACTCATTATCTTTTTCTGGGCCACCAAATGACGCTGGATTAAAGAAAAGGTTAGCTATGGAGCGGATACCTGTCCTGAATGTATATTTCACAACGATGTAAGTACACTCTGCTAAAGGCGCACAAGGATCAACTAATAGCGTTAAACCGTATAACGGATGAAATTTAAATACTTAGACGATTAAGTCGTGATATTGTCCATTCTCATTTCGTTATACAATCTTGTGAGGAGAAGAAGAAGAAAAAGAAGTGTTAATCTGGAAGTTAATCAATGAAAATAATAGGAATATTTAATGAAACGTAAAATTTCGATGACTTGATGTCATATTTTAGAAATGATAAAGGAGCATAAAATGGTCGTCATTCCACAATCAGTTCAATGCTTATGGAAGACAAAACATTACCATCAGAGCTCTTATATCATTAAATATATGTATATATATGTATATATATTCCATAAGTCCAATTTACGTCCGTTTAAGCAAATCAGAAAACACACTCAATTATCCTTATTCTTAGATAATCGTTCTATCGAACTATAATTTATGGAAAGCCAATATTTCTGGTATTTGTGATTAAATGGGAAATGTTCTTTGATTATTTACTCATATGTAATATTAATTCGAGGTTTTGTTTATTTACTTATGGTGCTGATGGACTGGCAGAATCGTTACAGCATCGTAATTTTTTCCAATTCTTTGTATTCTAAGTTCAAATTCTACCAAGAACAATTTCACCTTTCATCTTACCAGGAACAATAAAATAAAATAGCAATCAAGCATCGGAACTAATTAAAAAAAAAAAACTTCCGATCTATAGAAGCATACAATGGGGTAGCATAGCAAAGACCAAATATCCTCCGTACTGTAGAGATCTAACAACAGAGCAAAGTAAC
>NC_142928.1:63808243-63813243 GCF_046866305.1 Octopus bimaculoides
AAACAATATGATAACATAGGCATCATTAAGTAAATGAGTGGAAACATGATTAAAGGAATGTGGATATCGAGAATTATGTGGTGAAGAAAATATGTTAACTCTTCCTCTGTCCAAAGACTTTTCATAAGTTTGTCATAAATGCCCATGCTTGTTTTCATGCTTTTAGTTACTCCTTGGGCAGCATAAAGCTTTCTTTTTATAAGTCTTGCTCTGGTGGTGGTTGAAAAAAACTTGGAAAGTGTCATATATGATATATGGATGCCAAGGAAATACGTTATTTGTATCACATGTGATACATAGGACAGGCTAAGTGTTAATAACTAATAATATTTTCATTTTCAAACCCAATACGAGTGACATTTTCAATCATGTTTCAGTCGTATTCTGATCTCGTTGGTTAAGCATAACTTTTACTATACTTGTCGAAATGTTGCTGAATTAATCATTAAGTAAGTATATAACAGTGTACATTCTAAGGTATAGGTAAATATAATCGCTGATAAATTAACTAATTCAAAGTCATTCCAATATAAGGAATCGTGCCAACATTAAAAATTATCAGCCCACGTGTTTCCAAATAAGCTGGATTTCCTGGTGTTTGTTTTATAGTTTAATGGCATAGATATCAGTCTGCTGCGAGCACCTTAGCTCAGAGACAAAGTGAATTCAGCTGAGCATCAAATCATTCATAAATCTGATAGTGCTGTCGCTACTTGCAGGAATGGTGGAACTACTTTACCCATCAGCTCTTATTTAGAGTTACATGAACTCAATGAGTATGACTTGTTTTTGCTACAGACATAGCACAATGTCAGTTACAAGATTCGAACTATTTCCTTTACCATCGTGAGTTGTTACCTCGTACCCTATAAACACCACCATCTTTTTTTTCTCTCTCTCTCTCTAGAGAGCGCAGGTACCAATGAGCGAAGTTGTTCAGTATTAGTTCATTAAACAGACAGTATAACTAACTGATAACTGAATAGAATGCTTAATCGAGACAAAAAGAAATTAAAATAAATGCATTAATAAAACTAAACTAAAATAAATGAAAAATTAAAAAAATAATAATGCAATCAATAAATAATCTACGTGTCTTCATTTCTTTCTTTTATGTTACTGACCATAAAATGTACAAAAATACAACACTTAACTAGTTATGTGACTGAAGACAAAAATGACAACAAACCCCAAACAGCCGCTAGAGATTATTCAGATAAGCTGGAATCACATTGCTGAAAATCATCCGTAAATTTTATTTAATCAACGAAAGCGTTCATTCAAAAAGATATGAAATACTAGTGCTTTGCTCCTCTTTGAGAAAACGATTCAATATTTTCCTGCAAGAGTTATATCAAGATCAAGACAAGCTGGTCAAAGCTGGTTCATTCCTAGCATAAAGTTAAACACATTGTGGATAAGCATGGATGCCAAATAAATTTTCTATCCTCGTCAAAAAAAAAACAAAAAAACTGAAAAAGATTTTCCATATCATCCTACCACCTCTCACTTCTTTTAGTCATTGGACTATGGCCATGCTAGAGCACAACTGCTAATATCGATGTCTAACATTTTCACAATGCCATACATTCTAAGTGTGTATATGATGGTGTGTGGGGGGGGGGGGGAGGACTGCACAGTCGATTGCATCGACCATTAGATGTTGAGCGGACATTTTATTTTTTTTTGTTTTTACTGTTTGAGCTGACACCATTAGGGCTTCATAAACAAAATCTGTAATTTGATTTTTAATCACGGTTCGAAATCAGTTCAGTTTATTTCAAAAGAAAAAAAACAAAATAAAACAAAACAAAACCAGCAAAAATATAAAAATCCTTCAAGACTTCCATTCCTGCCAACCATAAATAGTTTGTCATACTATCCGAGAAGAACAACACAGTACAGAGAGTAATAAGCAGAAATAGAAAATATAACATTCACTTAACTATAGAAACGTTAATTTTTCCTCCCTATTATAATACATACATACATACATACATTCACACACATACACACACACATAATTGTATTTTATAAGCTTAAAGCTTATAAGCGATCACTGCGCAATGACTAAAGAAAATTGTCTATTAATGGGGCATATAAGCCCTCGACAAAAAAAAAAGTAGGTTTTTCCGTGTGGGTAGGATTCGAGGGCTTATTAGACAATTTTCTTTAGTCATTGTGCGGTGACCGCTTATAAGCTTTAAGCTTATAAAATACTATTATCTACAGAATTGTAAAAATCGACGCTGCTTAACAAAACCATCGCAGTGAAAGCACACACATACACATATTTATATATATATATATATATATATATATATATATATATATATATATATATATATATATATATATATATATATGTATGTATGTATGTATGTATGTATGTATGTATATAAGTATATGTATATGAAAGACTCTCCCGTCGAAGACGTATGAGCGATCAACTTTTGCCAAACGACTTACACAAATACCCTTCTCTCTTTTACGCTTTTACTCTTTTACTTGTTTCAGTCATTTGACTGTGGCCATGCCGGAGCACCGCCTTTAGTCGAGCGAATCGACCCCAGGACTTATTCTTTGGAAGCCTAGTACTTATTCTATCAGACTCTTTTGCCGAATCGCTAAGTTACGGGGAAGTAAACACACCAGCATCAGTTGTTAAGCGATGTTGGGGTAACAAACACAGACACACAAACATACACACACACATACATACATACATACATATATATATATATATATATATATATATATATATATATATATATATATATATGTATATATATATATATATATGTATATATATATATATATATATATATATATATATATATATATATACATACATACATACATATATATATATATATATATATATATATATATATATATATATATATATATATATATATATATATATATATATATATATATATACATATATACGACGAGCTTCTTTCAGTTTCCTTGTACCAAATCCAGTCACATGGCTTTGGTCGGCCCGAGGCTATAGCAGAAGACACTTGCCCAATGTGCCACGCAGTGGGACTGAACCCTAAACCATGTGGTTTGAAAGGATTTGTTTATCGTGAAGAAAATGTTTATGTCTGTCGCACATTAGCTGACTCCCTCCATTAAATCGACATTGCCTGAATTGGTGCACTGTATACAATGTTTCAGGTGTCTAAGTGACTGTGGATCAACGTGAAATGGAGTGCTTTGCTCAATAACACAGTCCACCACCCGTTCTAGGAACTGAACGGATGGTGATCTCGCAGTCGTGAGTGCAACACTCTAACCACTAGACCATGCGTGCTCACACAAAGAAACATATCCGTCCACATCACACACGCACGCATGCACACACACACACACATACACACACAGAGGCATATACACAAACACATATACATACACATGCAGTGGTATACTGAGTCAAAAAACTTGAACGGCTGTGAATGATACTCTGCTCTTGCAATTAGAATAACAAGATCCTTTACAGGTGTGTAAAATCTAAAAACAATGAAGCAGAGAAATAACTCCAATACTATCAGCAAAACTAGTGTTAGTTTCTTTTCTTTTAATAGAGGATCTTGTCTTTAAAGGAAACTAGTGAAAAATACGCATGTATTCATTTTTAGTACGTTCCGGCAGACTCGAACGGGAATATCAGATTGCTGTTGTTTGCCGTCATCGGAGAACATCGCCCCTCTTTAGAAGATGTGTGGTCATAACACATTCGATAAAGGGAGGCTGGGTGATGCAAAACAACTGCGACCAGATATTCACGTTCGACTCTGACGAAACGTGTTGAAAGTGAACAGATACGTTATTAAACGTATATACATATATGCATGCATATATATATCTATATATATATATATATATATATATATATATATATATATATGTGTGTGTGTGTGTGTGTGTGTGTGTGTGTGCAGACACACACACACACACACATATATGGACGGGATAGTTGTTGCTTCAGTTAAGCCATGAAATTTTAAAGATGAAAACCATACAATTTATATTGGGTTCATATTAGAGCAGTCTGATAAAAATGAAAGATGTATTAATATGTGTGTATGTGTATGTATATATATATATATATATATATATATATACATACATACATACATACATACATACATACATACATACATACATATGTATGTATATTTACGTTATTGACTTAGCATTGATTCTCCGGATGGTTTGCTTTTAGTATCGCCCATGTCTCGCAAGTGAGGTTCCCCCCTGTTTGATCTCTTCGTGTTTTGTGCCCCTTTCCTTCCTCAGTTTATTCCTTCCTGCTTGCTTTCCCTCTCGTTAACACGCACACCTCGTACATACATTTATACAAACAAACATACACACACACATACATACATACAGATAGACATACGTATATATATATATATGTATGTATGTGTGCGCGTGTGTGTGTGTGTATCTGTCTACATTATACATACACGCATACATATAAATATATGTGCATATATATATATATATATATATATATATATATATATATATATATATATATATATATATATATATATATATATATATATAAATGCATATACACTGTGTGTGTATGTAGTAACGTTTCGAATGCCTGAATTATCAAACACTTTGGAATGTTTCTTCTCCCCTCCCCTCTCCTTTTCTTCTTTCTTCCATTCATTCATTTATAATATATTTATTCATATCTTAATACCTTATTGGTTTATTTCTTTGTACAACCTCTCCCCGCACAAGCACAAGGCATACATATATATATATACACTGAAGCATGTGTGCATATATACTTACGCATTTGTACACACACAACCAATGTTTATACATACATGCATACATACATATATATGATATATATATACATATATTTGTATACACGCACATACACAGAGAAAATATGCATATGTGTACCCCCTATCTATCTATCTATCTATCTATCTATCTATCTATCTATCTATCTATCTATCTAT
>NC_142928.1:63820743-63823243 GCF_046866305.1 Octopus bimaculoides
ATTTTATCGACTACATGGTATAGTGGAGTCAGTTGGACACCGTCTGTGAGAAAAACAGCACCATGACGTAATTCACTCTGCCAGAAATTTGGAAACCACATGCTGTACTGCTTGACATTCGTGCCGGAAGCTCCAGTACAAACAGTGTTTCAGTGTCAATCTGAGGACATGTACCGAGAATGATAAAAATCAAATAGCCAGTCAACATCATGGTGTATGGAGTGATCACTAGTCATGGCAACGTTATGCCTTCATTCATCTTCCCACACAGCCTCAAACTCAACATGGAGGCCTACATCAAGTGCTTGGAGGAGGTAGTGCTGCCCTGGGTCAAGAGGGTGGCTGCTGGAAGATCTTATGTCTGGCAACAGGACACTGCACCATGCCACACAAGCAATAGAACCTAGTCATAGCTGTCAGATAATTTCTGCGACCACCCCACCCCTAACATCTGGCCACTTAAGTCTCCAGACTGTAACCTCTTTGATTATTATGCGTGGGGCGCAGTTGAGTGAGTGACCAACAAAACTCCTTATAACACCTAAGATGAACTGAAGGCTAGGATTACGGCAGCATTCACAACTTAAACAAGGGTATCGTCCAGAAGAGTTGCAAGAGATTCTGAAGTCGTCTGGAGGCTGTGGTTGAAGCCAATGGCGATTTTATTGAATAAATTTAGTCTTTAGTATTTCACGATATTTTTATGTAATTTTGGTAAATATATCTGTTAAAAAAACTAATATAGGATAGATAGATAGATAGATAGATAGATAGATAGATAGATAGATAGAGAGACAGAGAGACAGAGAGACAGAGTGACAGATATACAAACAGACAGGCAGACAGATAGGCAGAAAGATAGGCAGAAAGATATATATATATATATATATATATATATATATATATATATATATATATATATATATATATATATATATATATATATATACATATATATATATAGAGAGAGATAGATAGATAGAGAGAGCTTTCTTTTCAAAGTGATGTGGTCATTTCATTGAAATTTTAATACAGACCATTTTTCTTCTTTCTTTCTTCTTTCTTTTTTCTTCCCATTGTATTTGTAAATATTTGTAAATAAACACATTCTCTGAGAAGGGATGGTGACCTTTCAAAGATGACAAGTGTCAAGTTTAAGAAGTAGGATGGAGAAAATAAGAAAAGAAGGGAGAGTGCGGTGATCACTGAAAAATAGAGTTCAAAGTTCAAAGTTCAAAGTCCTATGAAAATGTATATTTCTTTATATATATTTTTATACCATTCAATGCAGTGTTGAACACTCATTTTCATCGTTCGATATATATATATATATATATATATATTGTTGTATCCTTTAATGTCTGATTGTTATAACCCCCACTCTGGTATAGTAGTATAGTTCTTAGATAAATAACACCACGACAATCTATGACCGTCTGCTATGTACTCTTCCGACGTCACCTGATTTATAGCGACTACCATATACCACTCGTCACGTGACAGGGGTGTACCATTATTACTATTAACCCCACAACGTCTCCCCTTTCAAGCTTTTCTTTTTTTTTCTTAGGGAGTGCCATTTCATTTCTTTTGTTAGCGATAGTTTTTATATCACATTACGTCCCTTTTTTTCTTAATTACATATTTAATATATATATATATATATATATATATATATATATATATATATATATATATATACCTTCTTTCCTTCTGGATCTGGACTGCTTGATTCTGAACTTTATACCCTCCGGCTGCACCTCTCCTACCCACGGATTACACTGGACCCATCTTCTGATTGGAAATCGCTTCAATATACCACGACGTCTAAAAAACTTTTGAACTTTTCCACTTTTGTAAATCTCCTTTATCATCCTTTTTTACCTTACTTTCCTTCACCTTCTCCTTGTCTCCGTATTCTTTCTGTTGAAGAGCGTAGCTCGAAACGTCCAAGACTTTCCGTATTCCCGAGCGTCATACTAATATATACTTTTGTTATTTACACCACCTGTCCTCGTCTGTTGTTATTATTTGTATATTCTCCCATATATATATATATATATATATATATATATATATATATATATATATATATATATATATATATATATATATATATATATATATATATATATATACATACATATATACAAATATATATAGGCGCAGGAGTGGCTGTGTAGTAAGTAGCTTGAACAAAAAACTTGGAAGTGTGTCGGTAAGCCGAAATAGATTAATCCTACAAAAGTCGCACAAGGTGTTACGGGCAGAAGATTGTATTTTATGGCGAATTTGTGTGTAATGTAACATTTTGTGACCAAATGAAAACGGTAAAAATATATGTGCTAAAGAATTCAGTTAATCTATTCGGCACGGAGTGGATGGCACTATTCAAATTGTGGAATAAGTATTTTGAGTGGGAATAAGTATTTTGAGTAAGTAAAAGAAAATGTACGGAGTTCTTGAAAGTGGATGCCAAACGAAAAAAAAATATATTAAA
>NC_142928.1:63828243-63840743 GCF_046866305.1 Octopus bimaculoides
ACTTTCTAAGTATTTACAGTCATTTGTAACACAGTTATAGAATTTAAGATTCGTTTTCGCCAAAACTTTCCTCTAGATATAATCAATTATTCGTTTGCTAGTTAATAAAGAGAGAATGCAGATGGATGTGTCCAGATTCTTGAAAACTATTGTAAACATATATACTGCATTCCACGTGGCTCATTGTAGGTGCATATCTAAAGTTTTAGTGTTTGATGCAAATAAAACAGCTGTCTTGTTTTTAATGTACATCCATAGGCGCAGGAGTGGCTGTGTGGGAAGTAGCTTACTTATCAACCACGCGGTTCTGGGTTCAGTCCCACTGCGTGGCACCTTGGGCAAGTGTCTTCTACTATAGCCTCGGGACGACCAAGTCTTTGCGAGTGGATTTGGTAGACGGAAACTGAAAGAAGCCCGTCGCATATATATATATATATATATATATATATATATATATATATATATATATATATATGTGTGTGGGGGGGGGGGGGTGTATGTGTGTGTGTGTCTGTGTGTGTGTTTGTGTGTCTGTGTTTGTCTCCCTACCATCGCTTGACAACCGATGCTGGTGTGCTTACGTCCCCGTAACTTAGCGGTTTGGCAAAAGAGACCGATAGAAAAAGTACTAGGCTTACAAAGAATCAGTCCCGGGGTCGATTTGTTTGACTAAAGGCGGTGCTCCAGCATGGCCGCAATTAAATGACTGAAACAAATAAAAGAAAAAAATTACATACAAAGAAATAAACATTTTCCATAATGTATCACCATATTTTAATGAGGTCCCAGTCATGGTTGACTCTAGCGAGGAAATAATCAAAATGAAGAATTCCACATCAACATCATGCTCGAGGAGGACTAAGAAAATTAATCTGGTTTAATCCCCCTTAATACCCTTTAACTACCTATCTCTTGTAATGTAGCAATTTTCAAATTATATAATGTTAACGTTGATTATAGAATGTTAATCATATACTCTTTTACTCTTTTACTTGTTTCAGCCATTTGACTGTGGCCATGCTAGAGCACCGCCTTTAGTCGAGCAAATCGACCCCAGGACTTATTCTTTGGAAGCCTAGTACTTATTCTATCGGTCTCTTTTGCCGAACCGCTAAGTTACGGGGACTTAAACACACCACCATCGGTTGTCAAGCGATGTTGTTGGGGGGGGGGACAAACATAGACACACAAACATAGACACACAAACATATACACACACATATATATATATATACATATATACGACGGGCTTCTTTCAGTTTCCGTCTGCCAAATCCACTCGCAAGGCTTTGGTCGGCCCGAGGCTATAGTAGAAGACACTCGCCCAAGGTGCCACGCAGTGGGACTGAACCCAGAACCATGTGGTTCATAAGCAAGCTACTTACCACATAGCCACCCCTACTGCTAAAATATATTTTATAACCAATGTTAATTAATAATGTTAATGCTACTCCTTCCTTCATTAGGTTTCTTCTCTCTCAGCTAGCAAAAATAGAAAATCTACATTTTCTTAACTTTTTATTCAGCAACGCATCTGCAGTCGCTGGAATCAAGCTACTTACTCACAAGATTTTGCCTTTCCAAAGTAGCAATACATAGAACTGCACACACCAATTAATTGTTTCCGTAGGCGCAGGAGTGGCTGTATGGTAAGCAGCTTGCTTACCAATCACATGATTCCGGGTTCAGTCCCACTGCGTGTCACCTTGGGCAAGTGTCTTCTACTATAGCCTCGAGCGGACCAAAGCATTGTGAGTGGATTTGGTAGACGGAAACTGAAAGAAGCCCGTCGTATATATGTATATATATGTATATGTGTGTTTGTGTGTCTGTGTGTCTGTGTTTGTCCCCCCATCATCGCTTGACAACCGATGCTGGTGTGTTTACGTCCCTGTAACATTAGCGGTTCGGCAAAAAGAGACCGATAAAATAAGTACTAGGCTAACAAAGAATAAGTCCTGGGGTCGATTTTCTCGACTAAAGCCGGTGCTCCAGCATGGCCGCAGTCAAATGACTGAAACAAGTAAAAGAGTAAAAAAGTAAAGAGTAGGCATGGCAGGGAGCTTACTGCCATCGTTTTCGAAGAAGAGAGTATTATGAAAATCTGAGATCTTTCGTGTTCAGGGACAAGGTGAACTTTACCTTACCGAAATTTGCAACTATTTCCCTCGCATGATCCAGCTGAAGCAATGCGAACCTACTTACCAGCGACTTTTAAGAAACTGACGTCCCAGTACATCGCAGGTAAAACTTCACTCATCGCAGACATCTTACATATTAGACGCGTGCTTTTGTGTCTATGATTAACGGCTCTACGAGTCCGTAACTATAAAATATATACATAGACACGCTCATATATATATATCGTATACCAATTAAATGAAAGGAACCAAGAAATGGAATACATTGAACGGGCGTAGAAACATGCATACAAACATGCCCTACGATGCCATCAGCAAATGAAACAATGGTGGGGTGTGGGTTAAGGTGAGGGTGGTGGGTATCTGGGAGTGGAATGTGTGGGGTGGGGGTGGGGTGGTATGGGATGTATAGGGATCGTGGGGTTGGAATGTGTAGGAGTGGGGTAACGATGGAGGGGGTGACGTTGAAGGGAGAGGGTGGAAGAGAGAAGGTGGGTATGAGTGAAGAGAGGAAGTAAGTGTCAGAGCAAGAGAGGAGAGGAGAGGAGAGGTAGGTGGGTGGGAGTGAAGGGAGGAGAGAAGAGTTCAGACCATGTGGCGCAAAGGAGCTAAGAGAGAAGATTAATTCCTGTTCATGGCGAAGACAATCCAAACTCAGACAGGTGATGCAAAGAATGACAAGTAGACCGGGATATCGTTGCTGAGTCTGATGTTTCAGAGGTATTCCGCAAACCGGTCAGCCAAGCGGTGTCCCGTTTGACTGATGTACAGGGAAGGACAGAGAGAGAGAGAGAGAGAGAGAGAGCAAGAGATGCAGTAAATGACGTTGCTAAAAGTGCAGGTGAAGGAGTCAGTGATATGATAGGGTCGATGATGGGTGCATGTGAGGATGGTGGTGTTGGAGACGTGAGGGTAAGTGCGGCAGCGTGGGCAGGAGCAGGGGAATGAGCCGGGTTGAGAGGTTGGGTTAGGGAAGAAACTGTGGACCAGGAGGCCACGTAGGTTGTGGGTTCGTTTGAAAGAGGGGAGTGGTCGCTTAGTTAAGGGACCAGCAAAATTTATAAGATCTTTTAAATAAGTTCTTCACCGATAATGGTGTTTACATACCGAAGTGCTTGGTAAAAATTATTAATTATTAATTTATTAATAAATTAATATTCCTTTACCCTTTTATTTGTAATAATTATTCACTCCCGGATAGTAAACCGCAAATTTTCTGCGGTATTCGCTTCTAAGGCACATGGTAATTCATGGGGAGAGATGATGAGCTGACGAGCCTATGTAGGTTCGGAGGTGCTGGTAATATGCATAATTGCCTGAATCTTCAGACCTGCAAACTAGAATATCATACTCATGACGGAAATGAAGGTTTTTACCATTCTAATCCAGAAACGCGTCTATGATTAACTAAGACTGGTTAGTTTCGTGGTTTTTTCTTCTTGTTTTGCTTTTGTGAGTTACAAGTACTGCTATCTGTTAGAGCTTTAGCACTTTAGCTGCTATTTCTGAACTTCGGTATGTGTTGAAGCAACTGTTGCTGATCCCTTAACTATGTTTATAAATTTATAAGAACTTTTAAATAAGTTCTTCACCGATAATGGTGTTTACATACCGAAGTGCTTGGTAAAAATTATTAATTATTAATTTATTAATAAATTAATATTCCTTTACCCTTTTATTTATATATATATATATATATATATATATATATATATATATATATATATATATATATATATATATATACATTCGACGGATTTCTTTCAGTTTCCGTCAACTAAATCCACTCACAAGGCTTTGGTCGGCCCGAGGCTATAGTAGAAGAGACTTGTCCAAGGTGCCACACAGTGGGACTGAATCCAAAATCATGTAGTTGGTAAGAAACCTACTTACCACACAGCCACTCCTGCGACTGAAGGCGGTGCTCCAGCATGACCGTAGTCAAATGACTGAAACAAGTAAAAGAATAAAAGAATACATACACACGTCCCCCCATAGTTTATATATATATATATATATATATATATATATATATATAAGAGGGTGATGAGAAGTTCCTGGCTGTAATAGTGTCGTGAAAGGCCTGGCTGGAGGCCCAACCTTTCGAGTTCTTTTTACAGGACTTAAAAAACTGATGGATTGCTGCAATAAGTATGCCAATCTGAGCGGGGAATATGTTGAATAAAATCACAATTTAACTGACCCTCCTGTATTTTCTTTTAACCAAAGCCAAGAAATTTTCAGTACCCTCTTGTAGATGCAAACGTATAAACGTTTGTACACACACGCACATACATACAAATACATTTTTACACCCATACACGCGCAAGTACATGCCTACATATTCTGTACATTCATACGCTTGTACATCCGTACATCTGTACATAACACTAATAGGGAAATAGCGATGGTGTAACGGTGTAATGGCGTAATAGTGTAATGGTTCTAGATTGAATAAAGTTTTACAGGCGTTCTTTATGCTAGACATGACATTGAACTATACAGACACATTCGATGTTCATTGATATACAACAATGGCGTTCAAAGCCATCGGCGTGGATCATATTGGCATACGTATATCGTTTATACGATGCCTGTCAACTTGATATTTCTGCTATCTCATACAAAGTTTAATAATCATTTTATACATGCTTACATTACAAATTTATATTTATTTCTCCTTAATCGATATCGATTTTTCTAAATACGCAAACGCTTGTTTGTTTTTAGTGGTGTTGGGGTGAGATTTGTTGTCAGTGTAGTGGTGGTTGTAGTGGTGGTGGCGGTGGTAGTGTTGTTGTCAGTATAGTGGTGGTGGTAGTGGTGCTGCTTGTGGTGAGATATGTGAGTAGTTGAAAATAGGAGGAAGCGGGAGTGAGAAAGAGAGAGAGGAAAAGAAATGTGCGTGCGTGAAAGAGGGAAAGAGAGAGAGAGAGAGAGAAAGAGCAAGAGAGAGTTAGGGAAGTGCGTATGTGAGAGAGCGGGAAGTATGTGTGTGTGTGTGCATGTGTGTGAGAAAGAGAGTGAGTGAGGAAAAGTCTGTGAACTTTGTGTTTGTGAAAGTCTGTATGTCTTTCATATCTATCTATCTATCTATCTATCTATCTATCTATCTATCTATCTATCTATCTATCTATCTATCTATCTGTCTGTCTGTCTGTCTATTTATCCATCTATCTATCTGGCTATTGCACACACACATGAACGCGCATTCGCATACATAGATTCACACATGCGAACATAGATAATATATATATGTGTGTGTGTGTGTGTATGAACATATGTACATATATATATGTACATCTCTCTCTCTCTCTCTCTCTCTCTCTCTCTCTCTATCTATCTATCTATCTATCTATCTATCGATCTATATATATATATAGATAGATAGATATATATGTATATATATGTATGTATGTGTGTATGAAATGTTTGATGTAGCTTAATGTAGAAAGCCTAACATTTAAACAAATGTAAACACATACTGTTTTTATAAAATTTTGAGTCTCACATACGTATATAATACAGTGCATCAACAAACTTCGTTTACCCGAGTTTATTCTTGTAATTGAAAGACAAGAATTCTTGCAAAATCCTCATTCTGCTTTTTTTGGAACATATAGACAATGCTTGTAGGCGTTATTAAAGCGATCTAGCGAAGGCAGCAGACTTGATTCAATCTTTTTGTATCTCTTCAACAAAGCATACTTACCCGAGTTGGGTAGACTTAAGATGATCGGTATATATAGAAATATAAGAGAAAACAGCGAGTGGGATTATAAATAGAGCGTGAAGTTTCATGACAGCTAAAATATCTGTAAAACTGTGTGCCGCATGATTAAAAAAAGCAAATAAATGATTATTTGTGTTACCATAAAATAAATCTGTAGACAAATGCATAAAAATAGTTGCTTTATACTTTGAATACTGGAAAATTTCTAAAATATGTTATAACTGGTGATGAAACGTGTTGCTACGATGTCGAAACAAAAAAAATAAAAGAATGCAGTTGAAGCAGTGGTTCGGATTATCGTCACTGTGATCCCCAACAAAAACAAAGCAAGTGTGAATTGTTCAAGTGTGATAATTGTGTGCGTGCGCCTATAGATGTTTGTAAATACGTATTTGTAAAGTGCCATTTATACACATGCACACACGTATATAAATGTGTAAATGTCTGTGCGTGTATATATATATATATATATATATATATATATATATATATATATATATAAATATATGTATATAAATGGAACAAAAACGCAATAGAGGGCATTAAAACATTCGGACAGATAGACGATACAAAAGGAGGACAAGAGAAACAACAATTAGAAGAACAGGCAAAAAAAAAAAAAAAAAGTCGAGTCATTCTTAGCTTTCTTTCATCAGTCAAGTCCCAGAAGTCACGACCATTTCGGACAATTACAATTGAGATGGTTCGATCTGGCTGCCCCTCATCCCCACCCAAAAAGTCTAAGCTAAGAGCATTAGACCCCTTTGTAAGAAAGCTAGCGAATGTGTACGGCAACAAAGACACAAAAAAAAAACAAATAGACAAACAAACAAAAAAACAACAAATAAACAAACAAACAAAAAAAACAACAAACAAACAAAAAAAAACCCGGAGAACATGGTACACATTTGCGAATACAAACAACAAAACATAACAACAGGCGTTTTTCGACTGAGAACGAATCAAATTGAGCTGGCGTGTATGAAGTGAAACCCTAAAGGCAGGAACATTGGAGATGGACACAAGAGGGGTTGACGGTCGGCAGTCAGGCCAAGAAAGAAAGATCATGGTTGGCCGGACACCGATCACATGGAAGGAGAGATGGGTAGGGGACAGCGGGATTGAAGGATTAGAAAAAAATCAGAGACAAAGAGAAAGGCACAGGGAAGATAAACGAGTGGGAAATAGTGGGAGTTAAAGAAAGAGAGGGCTAAGAAATGTAAGAGAGGGGGTTTGAGAAAAAGGAAGGAAAATTAGAGGGGATACACACACACACACACACACACACACACACACACACACACACACACACACACACATATAGTTCAAATTTACAGAAAACAAAAGACTAAGACAGTTGTAGGAACAACAAGTAGGTGTATTATTTCAATGCTTGGGAAGAATGGAAAAGTCTTTAATGTTTTAAGAAGAAGAAGAAGAAAAAGAAAAAAAGAAAACGGTGAGAGAATGAAAAAAAAAACGAGAGGGGAAAAATGTGTAGGGATTAACGGTTCAACATGATGAAATCGCCGGAAGAAAGAGGCTGAATGAAAGGGAGATCATAACGGTGACCCGGCCGAACGAAGTTGCACAAGCGGGGTGTATATGTGAAAATGGTGTGTGTGAGTGTGTATGTATGGATGATGGCGAGTGCGTGAGTATGTGTGGGTGGGCGAGCTGGAAATAATGTGGATCCGTGTGTATGTGTATAAATAACTTAGTGCGTGCATTATGTCGAGTGATGAGTGTTTCCTGTACTCGTTTGTATGGGTGTGTGCGTATGGACGTGTGTACATATGTGTGGAGTTATCACGTGAGTGTACAAACACATGGACCTGTATGTGTGTATGTGTACAAGTAACCTAGTGTATGCGTTGTGTAGAGTGATGTGCGTTTTGTGCATTTGTGTGCGTATGGACGAGTGTATATATGTGAGTGTGCGTATGGACATGTGTATATGTATGAGGCTCACTTTTGTTTGTGTGTGTCTATGTGTGTATGTATATCCACCTGTGCGTGCGTATGCAAACGCTTGTGTTTAGCAGTTGATGTGTGCTTGCTTGTTCAGGTGGTGTGTGCACGTATGTATGTTTGAGTGTGTCTTTGGCCATATAATGTGCATGTGTATGTTTGTAGGGGAAAGTCTGTGTTTTTGCGTGTTGTGCGTGTGCGTATATATGGTTTGTGTTTTGGCATTTTCTGCATTTAGGAGTGAATATTGTGTGTTGTGGGAGAATGCATAGAGGTTTGAGATGGGATGGGGTTGGGATGCTAGTGTGTGTGGAGTGGGAAGGTATGTATAAATGCATGTGCGTGTGAATGTGCACATGATGGTGTGTGGTGTGTACTGAGTTGAATAGTGTGTAGGGGTGCTCGTATAGTAGTCTGTGTGGTGACGCTTTTGTAGATTGTGTGTAAGTGTGTAGATAATGGTGTGTGATGTGGCTACAGAGTGGTGTTGCATGCTAGCGTGTATGGAGTGTGAAGTTGTTTGTGTGTGTGTGTATGTAATGAGTTGAACAGTGTGTGTCTGGGTGTTTGTATAGTGGTGTGTGTGTGGTGAGGGTGCCGAGGTAGGCAGTGTGCAGGTGTGTAGGTAGAGGGGAGGTGCTGTTGACTGTGGGAGGTGTGTGGGAGTCTGCTTGGCGCTGATGTTAGATGAAGAAAAGTAGTGAGTTGAGACCATAAAGGACAAAGGAATGAAGGGAGAAGATTAATTCCTGTTCAACTGTGATGGTGGGAGTCCGGCCCCTGTGCAGAGACATTCTGAACACAGACAGATGTTGTAGCGAATGACCGGTGGAGCGGAAGTGGCGCGAGACCAGGGTGTCATTGCCAAGTCTGATATCTCGGAAGTGCTCAGCGAGTCGAGCAGCCAAGCGGCATCCCGTTTGATCAATGTACAAGACCTGCTTAAAATAACAACCAAATCTCTCCCAGATTGCATCCAATCGTTTTAAAGACGTGAAGGTCTCATTGGATGATGTAGTGTTTGTAATACAAAAATATGCCGTGACGATCATTGTCGGAGTGTCATTGATTATATGCGTGCTCGTTCAACATTGACTTAGGGTAAAGCAACAACAACAACAGCAGCAGCAGCAGCAACAACAACAGCAACAGCAGCAGTAGTAGCAGCAGTGGAAGTAGCATTAACAGAAGCAGCATATTCTATTATAAGAAGAGACAATGTAAGAATTCATTCCGATATTCTCTGATGGTATTCAAAATGACTTCATCGAAATCAATTCTTCAACTGACCATCATCTTCTGTATTGCAGAAATTGCTTGACGATATACAGATGCCAAACAGAAATAGCTTA
Organism: Octopus bimaculoides; assembly: GCF_046866305.1. NCBI lineage: Eukaryota > Metazoa > Mollusca > Cephalopoda > Octopoda > Octopodidae > Octopus > Octopus bimaculoides. Next base: position 63,837,441 of record NC_142928.1, read on the forward strand.
TACCATGTTTGAGGAAAAAAAATGACATATCTACAATATTTATAATATCATAACTCTCATACTGAACATTTTATTCAATACGATAATAGAGAAATAGAAATATCTTTATTTTATATTTTTAAGAAACTAAAGATTACAGACGAAAATTTCTTATATATTATGTCTTATATTTTTTTTACGCTGTTTCTTGGATTTACCGAATTCCAGCTTAGGTTTCGAGTATTGTATTTACGGTTATTTTAAAGAAAAGTCCAACTTTCTATAACTTCTGCTAAAACCGCCATGTATAATCTTGTTCGTGTATAATAAATAACTCAATGTTGATGCAAAAAAAAAAAAGAAAAAAAAAAGAAAGAAAGAAACGAATGAGAAAATCTATTTCTTTCATTCTCAAGTAAATGAAATGGAGTTAAACAATAAATGCTCTTCCTGTCTGCTTGATTAATCGCATATGTTAATATATATTTAAACCTAATACTGTTATTTCAGACAGCTAAGAAAGAGAGAGAGAAAGAGAGAGAGAGAGAGAGAGAGAGAGAGAGGGAGAGAGAGAGAGAGAGAGAGAGAGAGAGAGAGAGAGACAGAGAGAGACAGAGATTAGATATTGAAAGACCCAGGCTCATTCAGCGGTTTAATGAAGTGAAATGGTTTCAAATGGGAATCGAAATCAACTCGTCAGGGAGTTACATCTTGCTTTACTGCGTTTGCTTTAAGAACTAAATCGTTGTTGATGTTTTTGACATTGTTTAGTCACATATATCTCTGCTCAAAAAAACATTCCTGCGTGACCATTCCGTCCTTTTTACTTTTCATGTATACCGTAATGTATCTTACACTGGTTTTCAATATACCGTGGAATTTTAAATGTTTCATATTTTTAGAAAATCCATAATAATAATGCTGGAGATTTAATTATCATTAAATATGTATGATGAATGATACAAGATAAGCAATCGTTTTTTATATATTTATTTCAGTGACGTAGCTGAATAGGTGGCGTGAGGGGCGATCCGCCCGGAGAAACGCTTTCTTGGGTTTGGCACTTTTAGGTTTGCTGTATAAGCCTATATACGATTGGGGATCTGAGAGCGGCAAACACAAATGTTGCCCCGGGCAAAACTCTCTGGGTACCTAACTAATTTCTTTATAAGTTTTAACTTTGAATCACAATTTTGTTGTACTTTCTATGAGAAGTGTGCCAAGAGTATTTTTATTTCAAGAACTACCACTATCTTAGTGATTGTAGGTAACCATGATTAATCGATCAACTATAATTCTTCTGGGTCCAATTTTGCGTAATTAACAATCTATGTTCTTTTATTGCATTAGCAATCATTAATTTAATTTCCAGTGTATCTGTGATTGTTCCTATTTAATCGCCAGTGTGCTACAGTATCAAAAAAATCGTGAGCAACTGATCTAGGTCCACATTATCCAATGTGACCCCTTTTTAAAGGCAAAAGAGAGAACTTTAAAGGAAACTTGGTTGTTATTTTCTTTCAGGTAAAACGACCACGTAGCAACTCCCACACCCTCCGGCGAATAGTAAGGGTGAGATTTCGAATTTATTTTTGATGATTACCCACTGATAAAATAGAAAATTAATTTCTTTTTTTATCTATTATCGTATGCGTTACTATGGTACATACAATGAAACGTTATTAGTTAGAGCTTATATAGTAACACTGAAGCAAATATCATTAGCATTATATTGGGTTGTCCGGAAAGTTCGTGCCGATTTTTAAAGGAAAGAAAAAGGTCAATAAATACGAGCCATTACATCTTTAATCAACCAAATATGAACCATTTTGTTGCACAATGCGTCTCCATCTTTCCTTTAACTTGAAAATACCCTCTTCCCAGAATTGAGGTGGTTTCATGGCAAATAAGTCGAAAGGTAAGCTACTATAAATCGGCACGAACTTTTCGGACAACCCAGTAGTTAACAGTATAATATTAATATTACAATACTAATGTACAGTAAAGTCTGTTTTGCCAATACAATGTGGCAGTCCTATGTACGACGATGTTACTACTATTTAGCCCCAGGAAAACATCTTTTCCAGCTGCCTACCGACACATGGTCTGTGTTCGTATACTGTGAGCAAGGGGGTCTACTTCTCCCTTTCTAGCCTTACTGTACTGTTACTATATATTTAAAACTAGTACTAATGTAGTTAATTATATAGAATTTGGACGTAGTAGCTTTCTACAATTCCCTATAATCACTAAAGTAGAGTAGTGGCTATCCTCAAACTTACTATTCCATGTTTTTAAGCATCCGAATCTCACGTATGTACAAAGGCGGTCTGATTAGTATTGCATAAATGAGGTCTGCATCATTGATGATAAGAGACGTAGGTAAGAGAACAGACAGTGAAATACATATTCTGCAGTGTGAACAGTGCTGCTGTGGTGACAAAGTTTCGAAGAGCAAACATAACGTTTCAAAGAAATCACCAGATGGGAGAGATGTTGAATGAACGAGAAGAGTAATCTTTCATTTTCAGTTCATCATCTGTTTTATAATTAAAGGTTTACATGGAACACGGCCGTTCCAAGAAAATAAGGTAAAGTGATGTGGGAGAGTTCTGCTCATGGTAGAAGACTGCGTGTTAAAAGAAAAACAAGGATATGCCTGTGATAGTGGTGCGTGTGCTAGCGTAAGTGCTGAAAGCTGTTTTTTTTTTATAACGCAACGTTTTGACTGTCGTAACTGCAAGAATTTGCCGACTTATACTTCGCTTGCCACGTCGTTAAGATCCTGGGATTAAAACGGTCCGCCAATCCAGCTCTCTGTGTTTTCTTTTTCAAATCTAGTCTCATTTATTGTGCTCCAGAACAATAAATTTGACATATATGTGGTGACGTCATCATTCGAAAATTTCAATGGAGTTTATAATTTCGTTGGCCAGATTTTTACTGACGTCATTATTCAGTCAAAAAAGTCTTTTTTTTTTTGTATTTATGAACATTTTCACAACATGAAACCAAATAGTTCAGGTTCGGATTGAAGCAGAGACCTACTGCATATATTATGGATGTTATCTTACCAAAGTAAAGCGTGATTGCATTTGTAATCTTGGATTCGACAATTCACAGATAAAAGTTCTTCAACAATTCGTTAAGAGGTTGGATATTGAAGTAATAAAGCCTCAACATTTGATCAATGATATTCAAGTGACTATCTGATTATCTAGTCTTTTTTTTTTCAGGTATAATGTGCCCTGGGTCACACTTTCATACATAATGCATGTATCTTCACATTATCCGAAGTGTCTTTTACTGATGTGCATCTTGACA
>NC_142928.1:63848243-63853243 GCF_046866305.1 Octopus bimaculoides
AACCTTACAAAATCGAGCTCTGTCACAACCACGTTCAAACTGTTCATTAGCTGTTTCAATATCAGTCATAATGCTACAGAAGCTGTATACAGCAGCTTCTTTCTGAGCAGGATAGCTCGAATTTGCTGCCCTCTTTGGGCCAGTACTGCTTATATTGGCTTATACAACAGCCTCAAAAGCGCCGCCCCCATAAAAGCGTCCCCAGAGACCTAGTAGCGTAATTAAGAGGTGGGACGCCCAACGCTACTGTTTTTACTACGCTACTGGATCTCCGGTTTGATTATATCTTCTCCTTTACTCTCCCACTAATTCGGAGGCCCCGTGAAGGGCCATGGATCATAGACGTCCTTGCAGACTAAAAAGATTTTCGAAAAATCGGTGTAAATGAAGTAAATTGATTTCAAAAGAGAATCGAAACCATTTCTAAGATTTAATCCAACGGGAGTTCATCTAATACACAGCGGCATTCGCTTAATTATTGCTGAACGAACAAATATAATAAAGCGGAGTCAAAAGTCAGATGGACCTAAGCGTCCAATTTTCTGAGCGATTATCTTTTCTCTCGCTAAATATAATACAAAGAATTAATTCGAAGCTGGGCATAAAAAACATAATCAGATTTGAATATCTGTATCTAAATGTATGTCTTTTTATCCAAGTATCTATCTATATATCTTTATCGAAGTGCATTATAAACACAAGCAAAGCAACACACACACACACACACACACACACACGTGCATACATATGCACAGATATACACACATCTATAAACATACATTTATGTATATATATATATATATATATATATATATATATATACACGTACATACATACACATACATGTTATCTTTCTATGACATCTCGGTTTTATTTGTGGCTGTTTGTTGTTTATATAAATAATCAATGACCCAAACATGTCTCAAAAATCGTAAGAGTGGAGTCTGCGGTATTGAGGATTATGAAAAGCGTCGCACTTTGACTTCTGGAAACCAAGGTAAACATTATACAGCTAAGTCAAAGAATCTAGAAAATAATAAACTAACATAGCGGGCACATAAGGGTTCAATTATCTATTGGACCGATCATTTTAAAGAGAAACCCTCCTAAGAACAAACCAAACAAGTAAAAAGTTCTATATCAATACACCACACGATGATTAACAATTGGTAGCGAACTGGCCGAGTCATTCGGACATCACGTAGAATACTTTCTGGCGTTTATTTCTGGTCTCTCACTTTGATTTTAAATACTACGAAGAACGACTTTGCCTTTCATACTTTCAAGGTCGATAAACTGGAGACCCAATCCTGAATGGAATCGATTCATCTGTTTCTCTACTCTTCGTCATCTTCCTTACCCTTTCAGTCTTTTTATCTTCTTTCTGTCTGTCTATCTCTACTTCTAGAAGAAACCAATTGAAACCAACTCTAGGGTGGGATGGGTTCCGTCACATGGTTTAAAAATGCCCAAAACACACCGTGAATTACGACCGCGTCCTTACGTCTTCATCAAAAAGTTGAGGGACCAAGGTAAGGCAAACAATGCAAGACAATTAGTAAGAAATGAGCTTCAATGGTAGAATGGATAAAAAGCACAAACAAAAACAACTGCTTGTTTGGATGGACCACCCGTACTAGTACCGTGTGCCTATATGCCTCAGTTTAACTAAACGAATAGTTTTAGATGTTTTTGGACACTTAAATATGAAACAAGGAGTGTTGGTGAAGAAATATTTGCGGCTAGCAATGAATGGTTCCGTAGATTTAAGATTCACTGAAACTTACCCAATGTAATGGGGATACAATTTGGCCATTTCCTGTTTCCTGAGGAATTGGAAGAAGTAGCACCGGAAACCTCCATCACAATATTGCATCTCATCATGCCTTTGCATGCGAAGTTAAGTAAACAGTCGTACCTCAATCAACACAATACACTACTACAATATCCTGCTATCCCTCCTCCTCCTCCTCACTGTCACTACCATCATCCTTTTCAACAACACCAACTCCACCATCACCACCACCACCACCACCACCAAGGCTATCATCATCATCATCATCATCATCATCCTCATCAAGATCATGATCATTCTCACAACCAATACGGCGACCATCACCACCGCCATCATCCCCATTTTCACCAACAGTATCACCATCATAGCCGCCGCTGCCGCAGTAGTTATTACGACGACGATGACGACGACCGCCACCATATATTGCATTGAGTAACGATAGGTATACAGATTGAAATTTTTTTAAAAGGTAAGGCAGAACGTCACGGCTGGAATGCTTTTCATAAACTTTGTTAATCAGGGCTGATCCACGACAAAACACGTGATATTCGGACGAAAAGAAAGCTACTGAAGACATTTTGCAAGGAAGGGTATATAACTTCCAATGTCAGACGTACAAAAGACCAACAAATTTTGCAGACTATTGTAAAATACAAATAGACTGCGGGAGGGGCGGGGGAGAAAGAATGAGAGAGAGAGAGAGAGAGAGAGAGAGAGAGAGTGTGTTTGTGTGAGAGAGAAGGAGAAAGAGAGAGAGAGAGACGGAAGGAGTGAGAGAGAGGGAGAGAGAGAGCTACTTTGTTATGGTTGTCAAACAGATGTTTTAGTATAAGTGTATGACGCTTCAAGAATGATATGTTGGTTTTAACGCTGGATTATTGGCTTAAATATTTGTAAAGTTTTTGTATACAGATTTAATTTGGATTATTCAGTTGAAATTTTATCAAGAATTGTTGACTTGCACAAAACCTCGTCAAAACAAAATACGAAAAGAGAGGAAAAAAACCCCCAAAAAACCCCCCGAAAAACACTGGCTACCAGACAACCAAGTTCCACGGGGAGAAAATATTATATATTGTATCGACGCAGATGTACAATTATATAGATCATAGGAACATCACGACATGTACATATATGGGAATATTGTGCGGCTTGTGTGTGTGTGTGTGTGAGGTGAGAGAGAGAGAGAGAGAGAGAGAGAGAGAGAGAGAGAGAGAGAGAAAGAGAGAGAGAGAGAGAGTGTGTGTGTGCATATGTGTGTGTGTGAGAGAGAATGAGAGTGTGTTTATGTAGATATGTTGATGGCTACACGGGTGAGCAGACACAGACAATTGGAATGACAAACAGAGGTAGATAGATAGATAAATAAATAGAGAAATAAACTGGGAAATAATAATAATACTACTACTAATAATAATAATAACAATAGGCAAGTTTTACATAATAATAATAATAATAATAATAATAATAATAATAATAATAATAATAATAATAATTATATTAATAATAATAATAATAATAATAATAATAATAATAATAATAATAATAATAATAATAATAATAATAATGATAATAATAATAAAAATAGGCAAGTTTTACATAATAATAATAATAATAATAATAATAATAATAATAATAATAATAATAATAATAAGAATAATAATAATAATAATAATAATAAGAAGAAGAAGAAGAAGAATGGTTTCAAATATAGCCACAAAGGCAGCCATTTTGAGGGCGGGGATGAGTCGATTACGTCGACCTCAGTGTTTCACTGGTACTTAATTTATCGACCCCCCGAAAGAATGAAAGGCAAAGTCAGCCACGGTGGAATTTGAAATCAGAACGTAAAAACGGACGAAATGCTGGTAAGTATTTTGTCCGGCTTCTGCCGGCTCGAGGAAATGTAAGCAACTACGTTGTTTCTTGCTCATTTCCACTGCGTAACATGTTGAGTGTGTATCTTCTACTATAGTCACAGGCCGACCAAAGCCTTGTGAGTGATTGTAGTAGAGGGAAATTGTGTAGAAGCCTGTCGTATATATATATATATCATATATATATATATTATATATATATATATATTAAATATATATATATATATATATAGGCGTAGAAGTGGCTGTGTGGTAAGTAGCTTGCTTACGAACCACATGGTTCCGGGTTCAGTCCCACTGCATGGTACCTTGGGCAAGTGTCTTCTACTATAATCTCGGGCCGACCAAAGCCTTGTGAGTGGATTTGGTAGACGGAAGCTGAAAGAAGCCCGTCGTATATATGTATATATATACATATATAGTGGAGGCGCAATGGCCCAGTGATTAGGGCAGCGAACTCGCGGTCATAGGATCGCGGTTTCGATTCTCAGACCGGGCGTTGTGAGTGTTTATTGAGCGAAAACACCTAAAGCTCCACGAGGCTCCGGCAGGGGATGGTGACGAACCCTGCTGTACTCTTTCACCACAACTTTCTCTCACTCTTACTTCCTGTTTCTGTTGTGCCTGTGGTTCAAAGGGTCAGCCTTGTCACACTGTGACTGAAACAAGTAAAAGAGTATATGTATATATACTATAATAATAAATGGTAAAATTAATTAATTAGTAATTAATAATTTTACCAAGTAGTTCGGTATGTTAAAATAACCTTTATCGGTGACCTTATGCAATCCTATGAATCCTAATTATAATTATGCTTATAATTATAGAATGTTTGTATATATACATATATATGTATATGTATATCTATCTATCTATCTATCTCTGTATATATATATATATATATATATATATATATATATATATATATATATATATATATATATATATATAGGGAGAATTTACGAAAAAACAACAGACGAAGACAGGTGGTGTAAACAACAAATTGATGTATTAGTATAACGCTCGGAATAGAGGAAGTCTTTAACGTTTCGAGCCTACGCTCTTCAACAGAAAGGAACACAGAAAGAAACAAGGAGAGAAACAAGGAAAGCAAAAGATAGGTGTAGTGGTCAACGATCTATCATAGCGAATGATATATATATATATATATATATATATATATATATATATATATATATATGCATGTGTGTGTGTGCGTGTACAAATGTGAAAGAGTCTATGTTTGTCGTCGCGTCATCACTTGATAACCGGTGCTGTTTCTTTTTTTTTATTCCCCGTAACTTAGCAGTTTGGCAAAATAGCCCGTT
>NC_142928.1:63858243-63865743 GCF_046866305.1 Octopus bimaculoides
GAGCTGTTTTCACTCAGTTCCATATAACCAGTTCCATATTATCATGTAATCGTATGTTACGACTCTAAATAACTGATCATCAAGTATTTATCAAGCATTTTGTGCTGTTATGCTTCTGATTAGATTGTCCAACACCTATTTAAATCCCCAACCTCATACACATATGGATAAATATGTGGTGTCACTCAAATCGTAACCAAGTAAGACCATTTCCTAAATCTGGTCACACACTCATATATATATATATATATATATATATATATATATATATACAGAGGTTGGACAAAATAATGGAAACGCCGAGCATCGTAGTATCATGATTTTGAAATATCTATAAAACCGTCAAAAGCTTGTTTAATTTTGTTTTTTGATTTATTATTAGTGTAGCTTAATATGTTTTGCTAGAATTGCTGCTTCTTTTCAGATATCATCAGAAAAAGGTAATTAAAATTCATTGAAATGACAGATCTATCGGACTTTCAAAGATGTCAAATTGTTGGTGCTCGTATGTCAGGCGCTAGCTTAACGAAAACAGCCAAAATGTTTGATGTATCAAGAAGTACTGTCTCGAAAGTAATGGCAGCCTTTAAAAAAGCGGGAAAAACCTCCTCGTCGAAAAAAACTCCGGAAGGAAACCAAAAGTCCTTTAAATTGTTATGAGTTATAAAAGTATGTATTATTCATCATGATCAGAATGCTTTTGATAGTAGCTGTTGGGGTTGCGGTACTTGTGGTGTTGGGGGTTGACGAGGATAATAGAGATTGGATATGTTGATTTTCTTATTCAAAGATTTTAACAGAAGGAAGAGTTGGAGCATATGACCTTCTCTAGCTCTCAGTAACAGATGACTCCGATGTAGTTGATCCGATGTTGATCAATTGTAAGAGGACAAACTTCAGAATAGACATGCTATGGAAGGGCAATTCCATGCACTTGGCAATCTAAGAAGTACAAATCAGGCCTAGTGGTGTTTAATAAACTGTTTTTAATTGCTGGGGTGGTAGAGGGCATAGGACCGTATGAGTGAGGGGTGAAGATGCATATTTGTTGAATGAGCTTGGGTGGCGGATAGCTAACTCACTCTGTAGAGCATTTTCATTTGTAAATTATGTTGAGAAGGAAAAGAAAGGAGTTACATCATTAACACGCTAATATAATCCAGATCTGACCAACTACGTCGAATGATAGGGAGCATATAGAATTGTGAAGGATAAACAATTACACGGTACCTCAATCGATAGGTAAATCCTGAGTTCGCTTCACTAGATTTCATACAGCATACAAAGAATATATTCAAGGCATGATACAGAAGAATGGAGAATTATACATCTTCAAAATTTGTTTATTTCAGTTTTATTCTCATTAAATTCCTATTAAATTCCAATCCGACACGTGTTTTTGTTGGATAGGTGTCCTAAAGTCTTTTGAATTAGCATTTATGTGCATTTAGTTGGTTCAGTTGCAGTATATATTCATCCAAGGTAGACATTCCTATGCAACTTTGTTCAAGGTTTTATCCATACGGGTGGATGAAGCGAACTGAGGATTCCAGTGTTAGATATATTCTAGACGAGGGATCATAAAATCTAAGGGTACATGACAATAGAGTTTACTTTGAAATACGATACAGTTATAATTCTAGTATCATTTAGACTTTTTAGAATTTAAAATTATAGAATATTTTATAAACTATGTAGTAGAAACAACCTTAATTAGGTCAGGATGCATTCAATGACCACTCATTATAAGGTTAAAATGATAACATATAAGAGAAATAGATAGATTTAAAAGGAATCGAAAGAAAGAGGAAATAAAGGGGAAATAAGTCAACAGAGGAAATAAATAACGTTTTAGTACGGGTGTTCAGAGCAGTCTATAGTAATAAAATTTTATACTTTCTTGAATATTCGAAGTGTAGTATTGGTTGAGATGAGTAAAGTTGAAATTCTATTCATATTTAGTCCCAATCCACAAAAGAACATTATAATTTTGAGGTTTCTTGTAAGATTGTTAAAATCTAAATAGAAAACAACAAAAATAATATCATATTTTCCAGTATAGAAGTCTTCGTATTGTTGTTGGCACTTGTACGTCGGTTACGACGTCGAGGGTTCCAGTTGATCCGATCAACGGAACAGCCTGCTCGTGAAATTAACGTGCAAGTGGCTGAGCATTCCACAGACACGTGTACCCATAACGTAGTTCTCGGGGATATTCAGCGTGACACAGTGTGACAAGGCTGACCCTTTGAATTACAAGCACAACAGAAACAGGAAGTAAGAGTGAGAGAAAGTTGTGGTGAAAGAGTACAGCAGGGTTCGCCACCATCTCCTGCCGCAGCCTCGTGGAGCTTTAGGTGTTTTCGCTCAATAAACACTCATAACGCCCGGTCTAGGAATCGAAACTACGATCGTATGACCGCGAGTCCGCTGCCCTAACCACTGGGTCATTGCGCCTCTACAAAAGTCTTCGTAGTATATAGTGTAAACATGTGGTGTAAATATTCAGACGCCGTCATTATCTTTTTAAATCCTGTTGCATTTTACGTGGAATTTTTGATTCGCTAAAGCCACCTTGGTGTATAAGTCGACCCATTATTTTTTTTTATTTTTGGCTGCAAATTTTAGTAAGAAAAATTCGGTACTTGCGAGCACAATTCAAACTTGGTCCCAGTCAAATTCATCTCAACAAGCAGAATAGTGAACAAAATAAATAAAACTGTTTTTATTGGACCTACGGTTAAAAAGCAATGCACTGTTTGAATTCGATGCCTAACTAGAATGAAAAATAGTACGTGCAAGATTTTGTATCACCAGAAGCAAATAAATAAATAAATCGGTACTTAATGAAAATGATATTGATCAAAATAAAGCACTAAAGTGATATAAAAGACACAAGAAGACTATTCATAAAATCTGCTTATTTTATGGTTGGTACTCAGCTATCACGTGAGAGAGAGAGAGATAGACAGTATTATAACAAATACGTATGGTAAATTTCTTTTACATGACTTGGTCAGAAGAGGAAAGGGACGGGTGGAAGAAAGTTAATCTCCAGATCAAGAGACCTTAACCGATTTTTTACAACAGAATGTACATCGCTAAAAATATTCTATGACCACGAGGAAGGAATAAGGCTGACCTGTATGTAACTTTGGATCCCGGAAGACTTGCTAAATGATTAAATCACCAGCATTTCGACACAGACACGCACACACGCACACACACACACACACACACACACACACACACACACACACACACACACACACACACACACACACACACACACACACACACACACACACACTGGATCTTTCTGATTTGGCGGGTGCCACTTTTATTTATGTTTTATTTAGTGTGTTTTCTACCGAAACACTTTCAAACTTCGTATACTTGTATATTTTGTCTTATAGAACAGAGAAAAAAAGTTTATATTCGAAGTTATTTCATGTTAAAAGTTGTCGTATTTCGGTAATTTCAATCAATCACTGACGTCTATTGAGGTGAAAACAATTACTGCTGTGGAATGTAAACAACACGTTCTAGCAGTGTAATGGGATCTTTTCCCTTGAATAAAATTAGTGCCGTTGTTTGTCAACAACAACTATCGGCAGTACTGTTATTTATGACATCGTTCGTGCGTTTGTACTGGTTTTAGCTTTAGGTTTCGGGTTTTAGAGGCTCTAATAAGTGCTGCCCAAGAACAAGCACTAATAACAAACTACATAAAATACAGAATAGACAACACGTCAACACATCAGAAAGTGATAAGTCCAGAATCTGTGGAGAGAATGGTGAAACCGTATGGCATATTACCAGCCAATGTACGCCACTAGCCCAGGAGGAGCATAAGAGACGCCACGACAATATAGGCAGGCTTGTCCATTGGACACTTTGCAACAAGTATGGACTTGACAGAGCAAAAAAATTGGTACGACCATAAACCCAAAGGTAAAGATCCTATGGGATTTTATGATTCAGTGCCACCATGAGATAGAGAATAGGAAGCCAGACATAGTGTTAATTGAGAAAGAAAACAAACTATACTGGATCATAGATATAGCATGCCCAGCTGACAACAAGGTATGCGATAAGGAAGAAAGAAAAGTCAAGAGATATGGTAGGTTAGCTTGGGAAGTTAAGCAGTTATGGTCGAGGAAAAAGGTAGCAGTAGTACCAATAATTGTCGACGCCCTGGGCAAATATCTTGAGCAAAAATCTTGAGAAGTACGTGGAACAAATAGGGGCTGCAATAAGGGTGGAGCACTTGCAGAAAACAACGCTGCTTGGAACCGCTCGAATACTCCGGAAGGTGCTCGAAAAATAAGAGGTGTTACCTTAGTTCACTGGTAGTGAACTGCTGGCACCGCGGTGCATCTCCAGCGTTAGAAGCTGTGCGAAAGCAATGATAATAATAATAATAATAATAATAATAATAATAATAATAATAATAATAATAATAATAATAATAATAATAATAATAATAATAACAATTAACAGAATGATTCTGATAATAATACCCTGATGCTGCCACCATCATCACCATCATCATCATAATTATTAGTAAGATCACCACCCTCATTGTCTCTTCATATACTGTTTATCACTTAACATTGAAGTTTTTTCTGAAAAGGGTTAAACTACAACCACATGTGTAAACAATATTCAGATTTACCAGAAATAAACCTATTTATATCTATATTTATCTCTCTCACTCTGTCTGTCTATCTGTTTATCGGTCTGCCTGTCTGTCTGTTTGTCTGTCTGTCTGTCTGTCTGTCTGTCTGTCTGTCTGTATGTCTGTCTGTATCTATCTTGCAATCTACCTTTTTTCTCTCAGACTACCATATTACGCATATGTGTGGTTGCATATATATATATATATATATATATATATATATATATATATATATATATATATATATATACATATACACGGTCACACACAAAAATGAATATATGCATGTGTGTACGTGTTTCTGAAAATATACATGTGCACGCAGGCGTGAAAATATTTGTGTAGCGTATGTACGAGAATGTACATCTATATCTATCTGTCTATATGTATGTATGTATGTATGTATGTATGTATGTATGTATGTATGTATGTATGTATGTATATATATATATATATATATATATATATATATATGTATATTTATTTATTTATTTATTTATGTGTTTCAGCCAAGTGGCTGCGGTCATGCTGGTGCACCACCGTGATTTTCACGTTCCTTGCATGGCTCTTCTCCCCCACCTGACATGGTCCAATCAAGAGTTTTGATGGCACATCTGGTGTATAAGAGAATTTGACACAGCTGCCCTAAACTGCGTCTCATTACGAGCCATTGGTTCGTCTGGTATCGTGGAGAGGAAAGCGTCAAGTTTTGTCTTGAAGACCTCCGCATCCATGTCTTGCATGTCTCTCAAATGTTTTGGCAGGGCATTGAAGAGCTGAGGTCCTCTGAAACCGAGGCTGCTGCAGTATCTCGTTCTTATGTGAGATGCAGTGGACGGTACCTTTGGCACCATGCAGTGGCGACCCGTGCGGGCATTCCTGTAGTACTTGATACCAAAGTTTGGCACCAGTCCTTCCAGTATTTTCCATACGTATATTATTACATATCTCTCCCGCCTGCGCTCCAGGGAGTAGAGACCTAGTGCCTTCAGTCGCTCCCTGTAGTTCATCTGTTGGACTGTGGCGATCTTTTTTGTATAGTGCCGCTGAATTGCCTCGAGTTCTGCTGTCCGCTTAACACTATGTGGTGACCACAACTGAGAGCAATAGACTAGGCGGCTCAGAACAAATGTCTTCCATAGAGTCAACATGACTTTTTGATCCCTTGTACGGAATGTCCTCAGTATCCACCCTGCCAGTTGTCTGCACTTTGCTGTCAACTTGACAATGTGCATGTGAAATGATGCATCACTACACATGTTGATGCCCAGATCTCTTACTGCTTGTGGTTCTGGGATTGCAGTACCTCCAGGCCCTGTGTATGCCAGTTGGGAGGTACTTGTGGTCTTGTAGCGCAGTACTTGAAATTTTTTTGCATTGAACTGCATATTACTTTGCTCTGCCCACTCATATATTGCATTTAGGTCATTCTGCAGGCTTATAATATCATCAGGATTCTTTATTGCCTGAGATATCTTTGTGTCATCAGCATAGCTAGTGACAGTGGCTCTCCGAGTGACCGTGGGCATGTCCAGAAGGGCCACTATGAACAGTAGTGGCCCCAAAACAGTTCCTTGTGGAACACCGCTCAATATTTGTGTTTCCCTAGATAGTTCTCTATTGGCTGCAACTGTCTGACTTCTACCATTCAGGAAGTCATGCAGCCACTCTCCTAATTTACCAGCTATGCCAAGGTTTCGCAGCTTGTGACATATCAAGCCATGATCAACTTTGTCAAAGGCTTTTGCAAAGTCGAGATATATCACATCAACATTTGAATGGTCAAGTAGCTGCTTCAGGACCCAGTCATAATGCTGCAAGAGCTGCGTGAGGCAGCTTCTACCTGGACGGAAACCATGCTGGGTCTCATTCAGCAAGTCATTTTCTTCTAGGAACGCAATCAATCTCCTTCTGACAATTCGTTCCATGACTTTGCTAATATGTGAAGTCAGAGAGATGGGCCTGTAGTTCCCAGCCTCTGCTCTGCTACCACCTTTATGGATAGGACATATGGTGCCTTCCTTCAGCTTTTTGGGAAGTTTACCATTTGCAAGGAAACTCTGGAAGAGTATCCGGAGTGGTCCTGCTAATTCTTGTTTACACGACTTTAAGAGGACAGCTGGGAAACCATTGGGGCCAGTTGCCGAATTTGAGCTCATTTCATTTATGGCAGCTATCACATCTTCCTCTTCAATGTCGATGTAGGTAATGGATGCAGTCTTTTTCTGCTGAGTGCTATTGTCAAAGAAATCGGCTGGGTTCTTTATCTGCATGTGACTCAGAGGAGAGGTGAAGACACTCTTGAATTGTGTACTGAGCACTTCACTTATCCATGTGGGATCTGAAGTCAGTGAGCCATTAGGCAGGAATAGGGGTCCTATCTTATACTGCACCGTAGCAGTCTCCTTTGCAAATCTATAGAAAGCCTTGGGGTTTGTTTTTATGCTTTCTACTGCTCTCTTTTCCTTCTCTGCTCTCTCCTTTTCATGGGAGAGTTTAATTTTGTTTTCTATTTCTAACAGTGTTAGTTTTAATTTAGCCCTTTTCCTATCCTCCAGTTCTCTATTTAACTGGTTTGAGACCATTGTTCTGTGTCTCATAAGGATTTTCCTGTCTCTAGGAATTCTATTGGCATGTTTGCTGGTCTTTCTATATGGCACGTATTTGGTGCATATGTCTTGTATGGTTGACATAAAATGACTTAGTTTGAGGTCATTGTCTTGTATATATATATATATATATACAACACCCTCACATCACACCACACCAATACCCTCGCATCACACCACGCACACCACACCAATACCCTAGCATCACAC
>NC_142928.1:63878243-63905743 GCF_046866305.1 Octopus bimaculoides
AAACAAATTTTGCCGATGCAACGAAAGAAAAAAGAACAATATTAACATTCACCCAAAAACAAATCAATGACACAAAATCCCTTCTCACGAAAGAAGGTGACACTGTACAAATACACATACCAAAAGCAATTATTGAAAATACAAACAAGAAGCACATATCATACAGACTTATCAACAAGAAAACGAAGCGACCGGAGAATTTCTCCACCCAAAAAATTGAGATTTGTCTCAAACCGATATGGCCCTTTCAAAGTCATGTTACTTGGGGACGAAAATTTGCCACGGTCCTAGTACGCTTTAAGAGCGAACAGTTAGCGAAGGAATTTTCAACACTCTCTCTCCACACAGATGACTTGGTGATGATACCGAGTTATCTTGGACAGAGAGTGACGAAGGTGACAGTAAAGAATGTCCCTTCACAAGTGGAAACACAGTGGATAGTAGGTTCTATATGCCTCGAAATGGAGGAGGCAAATATATTAGAAATTGCTACTGCAGAGGAGAAAAACTGGGAAGGGGGAAAAAAGTCGAAGTCCTCCTCCACATCACTGAAGAGGAGTGCCAAAAGATCCCCACACACATCCAACTGGCAAAGGACCACAAGTTATATGTAGTGGTGGAAGGAAGGCGACCACGTTGTTATGTATGCGGCAGCGAGGCACACCTCAAGGACAGTTGCCCAACCGCCGCCAACCAAAAAAAGCAACAAGGGCAACCACCAAAACCCGGAAAAAAAACCCTACTACCAACACCACCATCAACAATCAAAACAAGAGAAACACAAGCAACACTGGCAACTGAGAAGACAACAGCATCTGCAAAAACAACAAGTGAGGAAGCAGGGGAAAAGAAAGAAAATTCCAAGACTGTTTCCCCCTCCCCCACATCACACACACCTCACACAAATAACAAGCCATCAGCACCAACAAAAACAGCAACACAACCACTCACACAAGCACACACAGACGCTCACAATTTGCCCCTACCCCCTTCCGATTCCTCAGAACCTTCGTCGGAAGATGAAAGTAATGAGGAATGGCAAATAGCCCAGAAAGGAAGGAGGAAGAGGAGCAAGAAAAGAAAAGCAAACACAAACAAAGCAGGGAGATACACAACTCCCGAAAACACTCCAGACACCAACACAAGCACACACAACTACAACACAAGCAACAAAACCCCAAAAGCAAGTACACACACAATGCTCACTGCCATCAACACAAAAAACTCAGAGTTGATGGAATACATCAACACAAAAACAAACATAACAAACGAAGACATAAAAACCAGCAACCACCCATACACAACACCACCAGAACACATCAAAATACTACACATAACACCAACCCTGCACCACACACTAAAATCTATTTTTCCAAAGGCAGTTGGCAAATGCCAAAAATACCTGGCGAAAAAACTATATAGTGATCTCCTCGAAGAAAACCCGAAGGAGGAGACACAAAAACTCTCAAACGGTAAGTGACTCTCTTTATAAAACTTTAACACTCAAATCAAAATGATGCTCAAGATTGGTTGTGTAAATGCGCGTGGCTTGGGGTCCCCTTGGAAACAAGGGTACCTCCTAAATGACATAAAGTCACATAAACTAGAAATCATAGCCATAAGCGAGACCAGACTCCATGATCCGCGGGCCCTATCGTCCATGTTTGGCAGACAGTTTAACATTTATTTTTCTCCCTGTCTGCCGAGAATGGGCGGTAGTGGCACGGCGGTACTCTTTCGCAAGAGTCTGGATCTCGAAGTAAAGACAGTATTCATAGACCCGGAGGGTAGAGTGGTTGTTCTGGATGTCGAAGGCAGCGATGGGTGTGCTTTTCGACTCATATCAGTATACGCACCACCTTTAACAGGTAGGCCGGATTTCTTTCGACGTCTAGAAGTATTCCTAGGAACGTCTCGTCCTTTACTTTTAGTGGGGGATTGGAATGCTACCTTGGACACGCATCTAGACTATGTGGGCAGAGATAGGAATAGACGGGGATGCAAATGCCTCAAAGACCTGCTCAGACGCTTTCAACTGTCTGACAGGTACCGACTCGATTACCCGAATGCGCCAATGTGGACATGGACAAACCGCATCGGGTCGTCGAGATCGTATCTAGATAGAATACTGTGTAGGAGAGTAGATAGAGATAGCATAGGGTGTCCACAATTTCACATAGTCAGCTACACGGATCACAAACTTGTGACGTGTACGCTAGACTTAGATAAGACACATAGGCAGGGCTCCGGTTACTGGAAACTAAACGCGTCTTTCCCGTCGAGACCAGTTTTCAGAGACCGGATTAGCACGTTAGTAAAGAGGGCTTTGACAGGAGCCATCATCAATAACAAATGGTGGTTTGCCCTCAAGAGAGCAATAAAAGCAGAAGCGGTTAGGTATAGCAAAGCACTAGCCATAGACAGAAACAGAGTAGAGGGTGAACTAGTTAAGAAGCTAGAAGAGGCAATTAGAAGTGGCATCGCATCCGACGTTTTGGCGGCGAGGTTGGCCCTTGACCAACACTTCAACGCCAAACACGAAGGGTGCGTTGTCAGGGCTAGGATGCGTGCTCTAAGAAACGAAGGTGTTGGAGCCGCACGAGAGGCCCGGGTGGCGGAGGCGCAACAGGGCAACAAAGCCACCATTCGGTCTCTGGTGGACGAACAGGGGCGCGAACTGCTCGAGCCAAGCAAAATGTGTGAGGCCTTTCAGCGGCACTTTGCTCGACTGTTTGGGACGAATGGCGAGCGAGAACGCAGGGTGGACTTCAGTGCCTACCTGCACAGCCTGCCACGACTCTCGGCAAGAGAGGCGGAGTGCTGCGAAGGTGCCATCACGGCGGCGGAAGTGAGGGACGCGATGGCGGGATGCTCGAGGGACAAATCTCCGGGTTTGGATGGTCTGCCCTACGAGCTTTACAACTGTAAGCCAGACTTGTTTGGAGACGTCTTGGTGGCGGTGTACTGCAACTGGCAGCAAAACGGGAGCATTCCCGGTTTTGTGAGTCGAGGAGCCGTAACGCTGCTGAAGAAAGATCCAAACAAGGGGGACGTCATAGATAACTTTAGGCCCATCACTCTGCTCAATGCAGACTTGAAAGTTTTGGCCAAGGTGTTAGCCAAGCGGTTGGCGCTTGTCATCGAGAAACTGATCGGCAAGGCGCAAACGTGCGCGGTGCCGGGCAGGAGCATCCATGACAACCTCCATCTGATGCGCTACATCATAGAGAGGGTAGTTAAGGAACCTGGCATGGGTGGGGCCCTGATCAATTTAGATCAATCGGAAGCTTTCGATAGGGTAGACCATCAATACTTGGAGGCTGTCCTCATAGCAGCCGGCTTCGGTCCCATTTTCCGCGGCTGGATGGCTGCCTTGTACAGAGGCATCCGTTCGGTAGTTCGCGTCAATGGGCATCTATCAAGACCCTTCGACATTGCACGTTCGGTCCGTCAGGGATGCCCCCTCTCGTCGCTTCTGTACGTGTTGACTCTCGAGCCACTACTGCGGAAGCTGGCGACGCTGAGGGGCATCCCGCGAGAGTTGGGATGCGGGACGAGCGTGTCGGCATACGCGGACGACGTCACCGTCATAGTGTCTAGCCAAAAGCACATCGAGCTTGTCGGCGAGACACTGAGAGACCACGAAGCGGTAACGGGAGCGAAAATCAACCGGGATAAGTCAGTGGGCTTGCGGCTCGGCACCTGGAGAAGCAACCCCATACCGTCAAGTAGCGCCTCCGTCGTGGGACGTTGGACTGACGGTCCGGTTGAGATGCTCGGGGTCTGGTTTGGTCGAGACCTCCAAACGGAGAAGAACTGGGACGAGATAACGAGAAGGGTGGCCACTCTAGCCCGGCAATGGGCCGAGAGGAAGCTTTCCCTGAAAGGTCGGGCGGAGGTGGCGAACACGTACATCGCGTCCGTCATCTACTACCGCCTGACCGTCGTTCCTTGTCCCGACCCTACCATCACCAAACTGGAGCGCATCCTCTTCCGCTTCTTGTGGAAAGGAAGCGTTCCGATGGTTAGGCGATCCGTTTGCTGCCAACACCCGTTAAAAGGAGGACTGGGCATGCCGTGGTTGATGATGCGCAGACACGCGCTGAGACTGCGACATCTCCGGCTCTACGTAGACAGCGGTGAACAGGTGTGGTCACCGTTTGTGCGGCGCGCTTTCCCGCAGCTCGTCTCCATGACCGAACTGCAGTCATGGATCAAGAAGAGGCCGAGGAAGGGCGTATGGCACCGCGAGTGTCGCGCTGCTCTTCGGCAACTCCAACAACCCGGGTCAACCTTGAGCGACTGCATCACAACTAACGCATTCTATAGTGGATTAGTGGAGGGAAGGTACGACGACGATCTCGGGGCGAACCTGGGCGTCGACGAGGAATACCTGACCCGCCTGTTTAAGACGACCTTCGGGCCGGAACCTATGGACAACTTCCAGAGATCCCTGGCCTGGCAGTGCTATCGAGAAGCACTACCCGTTCGGGATAAGCTCTACAGGCATGGCTCGAGAAACACGGGGCCGACCTGTCCGAGATGCCGGCAGAGCGACGAAACCGTTCTGCACGCACTCGTACAGTGTCCCACCATTTCCGAGCTGTGGGCTTACGTCGAACAACTGCTATCGCGTGTGGGACGAGTCGGTCTATCAGCCGAGTCTATCGTGAATATTGTCGCGCCTCCTTCCTTTAAACGGGAAGGAAGAGCTATTTTCATCGTACTTGTGGCTATGGCGAAAGAATGTGTATGGTGGACGCGTCTGAAAGGTCTAGAGACAAAGACTTTCCTCTCTGGGCAATCTCTCATCAACTTCTTCAAGTATCACCTGAAGAGGAAGTTGAGAGTAGAAAGGGAAGTCTTGTCTAGTGAATGCTTCAAAAAAAGATGGGTGAATGTAGCAAGGATGGCACGTGTGAACGACGGAGCTATCTTGAGCATAACCCTATGAACAAGAAAAAAAAAATAAAACAAAAAGGCAAAAGAGAGTCACTTACTGTTATAGTTTCTTCAATGAGAATATTGACCAAGGTTACCGTGGTCTTTTCCGTGGGCTTTTCCTTCCACGGCTAAACCTAAACTGTCCTCCCCTCTTTTTACACGAGAACATTACTGTGTGATACACGATCCCTATTGATCGGCCTTTCCTTTTCTTTTTTTTTCGATCCCTTTTGATCGAACTGCCCCTTTTTCCCTTCCTACGATCCCTTTTGATCGACACCACCAATTTTTTTTTTTTTTTTTTTTTTTTTTTTCCTTCCTTCCCCCTCCCAAAAAGAAAAGCTCTACATTGTATTTGTCCCATCTTCGTTGAGCCCTGTGTGGCTAATAAAAGAAATGTATCTATCTATCTATCTATCTATCTATCTATCTATCTATCTATCTATCTATCTGTCTGTCTGTCTGTCTGTCTGTCTGTCTGTCTGTCTGTCTGTCGGTCTATCTATTTACCTATCTATCTTTCCATCTCTCCATCCTGCTAACCACCCTTTCTTCTACCCTGCCAATCAGAGTCACTCTATCTATTAAAAATAACAACCAAATCACTCCTTAAATCGAATTCTTTTATTTGAAATAGATGATTTGTTTTGGGATATCATTGAATAGATCGGGGTTGTTGAGGAAACGAAATTGTGTCACATTGTATTTATGTATTGAGAGCTTGAATTGTGTAGGGTACGTATGGAATCTGAATTTGATAAGGTTGTTTGGGCAATGCTGGTGGTATGACCTCCACATTGTACAAATGATGTAGCGCCCACATTGTGCAAATGATGTAGCGCAGGAGAGAATAAAATTTCAATGTTTCAAGACATACATACATGCATATATGTGTATGTGTGTGTATATATGTATGTATATATGTGTGCGTATATATATATATGTATACATATGTACATATATATATATGAATATATACATATGTATGTGTATATATATATATGTGTGTATGTATGTATGTATGTATGTATGTATGTATGTATGTATCATGTGTTCCCTGCGTCTGACGTTATAGGACCGTATATGTGTGCGTATGCACATATGTATATATATATATATATATGTGTGTGCATATATATATATATATATGTGTATATATATATATATATATATATATATATATATATATATATATATATATATATATATGTGTGTGTGTGTGTGTGTGTGTGTGTGTGTGTGTGTGTTATTAGTGCATGCGCACTAAGTTTTAACGTTCTAGCTCACTCCCGCTGGTTTTACAGCAGTGCTTGGAAGAAAGATGTGTAGCGTGTGATCGTCGCATTGACTATGACAAAGAAAGTTGAGCAGAAAACCTTGGCGATACCTGCTCAGAGGCCTACGCAGAGTTTTCAAAAAAAGTTTTCATCGTTCTTGACACAACCTGGGAGATCATATGAAAGTAAAACCCGAGAGCCTTTTTGGTCAGCTGAAAGCAGTTTTGGCACAAACTAGGCAGACACGCGTCTCATACCCAAATCTTCTGTGATAATGGGCTGAACTGAACCGTAACTAATCTGCACATCCTCCGATAACTCACAGATTGTGATTCGACGATTTTCCCCTCACAGCTGCACGCACATCTGCGATGATTTTCTTAGTTCTGCTTGTTGCGGATCTCCCAGAACGTTCGTCAATGTCGACATCTTTTCGCCCATCTTGGAAACGTCTGAACTACTTAATTAATTATTTTCATTGCATTTATTTATCATTATTATTATCATTGCTGGTAAGGCGACGGTGCAGAGCTTTAGCGAGCTGAGCAAAATATTTGGCTATATTTAACCAGTTGCTAAATTTCTGATTTAAATTTCGCCGAGGTCAAATTAAAAAAAAAAAATTTTATTCATTTTCAAATTTAAAATTTAAAATTTATATTTTCAAATTTATGTTACATTAAATTATATCACATTAATTCATTGGTCTATTTTCTCATTTTTAATATTCAATACACCAGAGAAACAATGTTTAATATATTAAGCACATTCGTATGCGTATACACATTATCGTGTATATATGTATGTTTATGTTTATATATATATGTAGATATATATAAATATATATGTGTACACGTTTATTTGTATATTTGTATGTGTGTATACATTTGTGTTACTATTATATATAGATATGTATTTATATGGATATGCATGCCTTTTTATGAGTGCGTTTACAGGCTTATACAGAAGAACTTTAACGTCTCTTATTGTTGGATACTTTAGGAACGCTATTTTCCAAATCATTTTCTCTCTCTCTCCTTCTATTTTTCTTTCTTTTTTCTTCCTCCCACCACTTCTTATTCAAATTCTTTCTAACTTTTAACAACAAAGTTGTGCATTTAGGACATACGCACGGAGACCTATGATGTGTGCGTGTGTGTGTGTGTGTGTGCATATATATATATATATATATATATATATATATATATATATATATATATATATATATATATATATATATATATATATGTATATATATGAATAATAATATAGATTTAAACAAAAGATTAAATGTGGCACTTAAAATGTTTGAGGCACCAGAATTTGGTAGTGTAAAAGCCAAAACCAAAACCAAGAGATTTGGTGTATAAAATTTGAAGAAAAGCAACAAAAATGCATTAGGTTATAGCAGGAGTACATTTTCGTTGCACATCTTATGTGGTGTTCTCACTACACAAATAAATGAAGTTTGTACGAAACGTACGTACTGCTATAACCTAATGCATTTTTGTTGCTTTTCTTCAAATATATATATACATGTATGTATATATATATATATATATATATATATATATATATATATATATATATATATATATATATATATATATATATATATATATATATATATATATATATATATATATATATATATATATATATATGTATGATGTGTGCGTGTATGTGTGTGTACATATATATATATATGAGTGGCTGTGTGATAAGTAGCTTGCTTACAAACCACATGGTTCCGGGTTCTAAAATAAGTGTCTTCTACTATAGCTGCGGGCCGACCTAAGCCTTGTGAGTGGATTTGGTAGGCGGAAACTGAAAGAAACCTGTCGTATATATATAAATGTATACGCATGTTTACGTGTTTATATGTTTGTATATATGTGTGTATGCATGTGCCAACGTTTGTATGTTTAGTGTATATGTGTATGTATATGTTTTTAGTGTGTGTATGTAAAAGTGAACGTTTGTATGTTTGCATGTGACTAACGGGTGTTTATATTTTTATGCTGTTAGATCTCTGTAAGGGAATATTTTATCATAAACAAACATGTATTTATTGTAATTAAATTTATTGTATCATTAATTAATTTACTCTGGTTATACATGTTTTCTTTCTAACTAAAGTTAATTTTTGATTTAAGGTTTTCTGCGGTTTTACATAATATGATTTTTAAATCTTTTAATTTTAATTTTATGTATATCAGTGTTTATTAAAAAAAAAAAGCATTCGTTGAAAGTACCAAAGAAATGAAACCAGTTTCAAATGTATATCTGTCAATGTAAATTGTATAATTATTCTCAATCAAAACTGTCCGACGAACGGGAACGTGAAACTTTGAGTAGCAGTTTGTTGTGATATTTTTGTGATGTTTTTGCAGCTTTAATAATAACGTATATATATATATATATATATATATATATATATATATATATATATATATATACTCTTTTACTCTTTTACTCTTTTAATTGTTTCAGTCATTTTACTGCGGCCATGCTGGAGCACCGCCTTTAGTCGAGCAGATCGACCCCAGGACTCATTCTTTCGGTCTCTTTTTCCGAACCGCTAAGTTACGGGGACGTAAACACACCAACATCGGTTGTCAAGCGATGTTGGTGGGACAAACACAGACACACAAACACACACACACATATATATACATATACATATATATACGACGGGCTTCTTTCAGTTTCCGTCTACCAGATCCACTCACAAGGCTTTGGTCGGCCCGAGGCTATAGTAGAAGACACTTGCCCAAGGTGCCACGCAGTGGGACTGAACCCAGAACCATGTGGCTGGTAAGCAAGCTACTTACCACACAGCCATACATACATATATATATATATAACACAAGCGAAACAACATCGTCATAGTAGTAATTGATGAGAACGTGAGCTGATTCGCAACTCCGATTTTTCAGACCAGCTCTACTCAACCAAGAATATCCTTGGTATTGTGTGAGGCTTGAATTCAAGAAAACGTTCAAGAGATTTTGATATGTCTCTAAATTCATTAGATTTATAAACTGACAATTATTTAAGGACATGTTTTGTCTTGGTAAATTGAAAAACATCATTTTTACGTTCTTTTTTGTTATCGTTTTATCAGATTGGAGATGTCCGTCGACAGCCATTATTGTTTATCTAATTAATTTCCCAAATATAAAGAATCTATAAAACTTATTTATGTGGAAATTCCGTAACATCGAATGTGATAAGTGATAAATCTACCACACTGAATAAAATGTTGGTTTGTAAGCAAGAACAACTGAATTCTACAATACAACTTTAATGCACGGCTCACCAATTCCCCATTTACTCCCGCCGTTGTGGTATGAAGGAATAAATTATACCACCATGAGGACTATTTTGAACTGAAGTTTATCGTGCCATTTGCACTCTAGTGTCTACCTCAAACCTGAAATAGTTTTTTTTTTATTTAGATTTTTGATATTTGTCGCACTAAGTTGGAGTCGAAATGAAAACAGGAGTTGTAGTTATTGCTGTTTTGCTTCCTGAGCCAGCTCTGATCATACAAACCGACCTAAAATCAATGACATACCATCTGTAACAATCAATCTGTTCTTCTTAAGGTTGGCTTACGGAGAATTACTCAAAAACAGACACCTCTCATCAGACAGACAGGCCTACAAAAAAAAAAAAAAAATCGCCAATTTACCTATATCGATTTACATATATCGGGACGTTTTGTCAATTTCGTCAGCTTAATTTGCTTTTGCAAATGAATAACTAGGGAAACAATTACATAGATTAATTTCATAGACAAAAAAGGCCACAATATAAAGGGGGAGAAAATGCGAAGCATTTATGCCATTCTAAATGGCATGTCATTGTTTAGCTCCAGGACAACCCTGATCGAACAAGCCTACAATCATGTACGTTCCAACTGTGACCATCTTGTCTTTTATTTCTCTGTTGAGTCATTAAGAATTATCTCAAAACAAGAACAGACTAGATGGCCACAGTTTGAATGTCTTTGATCATAGTTCTGTTAAATAAAGCCTGACTCGGGGCTAAACAGCATCAACAGCAATAATAAACCACCACATTTTATGAACGAGGCTGTATATGGTCGTTCCATCGGCTAGAAATAAGTGTCAAGTCTCTTGCAAATTTCAGCCTACAGTCTAGGAAAGAGAAGAACGTATTGTTATATAAAGAAGTCCTAGATGTAAAACGTTTGAATAAAAAATGGAATAGTCACGGGTAGAACGTCTTCGATATATTGATCTACTCAGAGCTGATCTGGGTGCTGAACAATTGCAACAAGAACATAATTAAAAGAGCCAAATTTAAAAAAAAACAAAAAAAACTGGGAAAAGTAAAAAGAGTAACAACCACTCGAGCTACGAACAATGAAAAGTAAAATTTAAAGTAAAAGAAAAAAGAGCCTAAGTGAGGTGGGGGAGGTGGTAATGAATTTGATAAAATGATAGAGGAGGAAGACAAGATAATTATGTCAAAATGAAGGACATGAGAAACACACACACACATATTAACACATAAACGCATGCAGATAAGCACACAAATACAAGGATAAACACGCACACATACACAAATGCACACATACAGAAACTAACACCGGTAAATGTACATGCATGGAAACACACACACACACACACACACACACACACACAAACACGCATACAGATATAAACACGGAGAGAAAAAGGCATAGATAAACACAAGTACATAAAAATACACATACACAGACATGAAAACATTTGACATAAACACAAGCAAACACTCATATATCTACAGATTCATATAAATACACAAACAGAAATATAACCGTACACACAGACATACAAGCGCATATATGTAGACAACCACGCACATACACTTACACACACACACACATACACACTCGCACACGAGCGCGTGCACACACACACGTACGCACGCACACACACAAATACACACACACACACACTACACACACACACACACTACATACACACACACACACTCTCTCTCTCTCTCTTGCACACACATAGATAGAGAAAACTGAGACATACGAGATAAACATATCTACACATGCACACAGACGTACACCCATGCATACGCATAGATACTAAGATATATATAAACACTCAAACACACACAACTATCTAAACACACATATAAACACACATATACTCAGATAAACATACATGTTCTCTCCCAGTTAATGTCACTCTTTCGTCTTCGTGTTTAATCGTCTTCCATTTTGTCTTTTACCCGTGTAATAGCTATAAGAGCAACACGAATAATAATAACAATAATAATAATAATAATGATAATAATAATAATAATAATAATAATAATAATAATAATAATAATAATAATAATAATAATAATAATAATAATAATAATGATAATCAGTATTTGAAATAGCAACATATCAGTATTAGCTTTTAAATGGTTGTTACAGTTAATGGAAGAAGCCACAATGGATAACTATATTGGTGGTCATTATAAATGTCTGACACTGATTCCATACTTCTGTCAGCATCTTTCACTAACTTACCATTTACCAATCTTGTTCTTTTCAAGAAGTTGGCAGCAGAAACAATAGTATTATTGTCGCCGTCTAAATAAAAATTAAAGGAAAAAAAAAACCAAAACAAAAACAAAAAATGGGTGAGAAAAAAAAGAAATAAAGTTGTTAGCTAAATATGGTTGTAAGATAATTGTGCGTATCTAGGGTGTGTATTTACGCATGCGCGCGTGTGTGTGTGGGAGGGAGTATGTTTGAGTGAGCATATACACACTCATATACATATATGATTGTATATATATATATATATATACTCTCTCTCTTTCACACATACACACACACAAACACACACACACACACAGAGAAAGAGACATAGAAAGAGTCAGTGGTAAGAAGTTTGCTTCCGAGCCATAGCATGGTTCTGAGTTCAGTTCTACTGTGTGGAACCTTCAGCAAATGTCTTGTACTATAGCTTCGGGCCGATCAAAGCGTTGTGGGTGGATTTGGTAGACGGAAATAGAAAGAAGTCCATCGTATATATATATATATATATATATATATATATATATATATATATATATATATATATATATATATATATATATATATATATATATATATATATATATATATATATATATATATATATATATGAAAGTGGGTGAAAGTGGTAACAAAAACAGGTTTTTTAAAAGCTATTACTGATATGTTGCTGTTTCAAATACTGATTATTATTATTATTATTATTATTATTATTATTATTATTATTATTATTATTATTATTATTATTATTATTATTATTATTATTATTATTATTATTATTATTATTCGTGTTGTTCTTATTGCTATATGCATATATATGTACATATATGTACAAAATGCTTCATAGCATTACGTACTGCCAAGATCAACTTTACATTTGATCATTTCAAGGTGAATAAAATTAGGCACCATAAAATGGGGCAAGTCAGACACTTTATACAGGCACGGGCGTGGCTGTGTAGTAAGAAATTTGCTTTCTAACCACATGGTCTTGGGCTCAGTCCCACTGTGAGGCACCTTGAGCAAGTGTCTTCTACTATAGCCTCAGGTTAGCCAAACCCTTGCGAGTGGATTTAGTGGACGGAAATTGAAAGAAGCTTGTCGAATATGTGTGTGGGTGTGTGTCTGTGTGTGTTTGTATTAGTGTTTACTCCCCAATATTGCTTGCAAACCGGAGCTGATGCGTTTACGTCCTCGTAACATAGCGGTTTGATAAAAGCGACCGACTGAATAAGTACTGGGCTTGACAAAAAAAGAAAGAAAAAAAATGGAAAAAAAACATTGGGGTCGATTCATTCGACTAAGACGTTCTTCAAGGAGGTGCCCAAGCAGTCTGATAATTAAATCAAGTAAAAGATAAAGGATACATGTTTGTGTGTGTGTGTGTGTGTGTGTGTGTGTGTGTGTGTGTGTGTGTGTGTGTGTGTATATATATATACATGTACATACATACATACATACATACATACTTTCACGCGTTACACAATCATCACGTTTATGTAATGACTCTAGTGTTGCACAACTGACAACTGCAGTGAAAAGGTTAGATTTATCCTTTAAATCCAATGGGCTCCAGCAGGCTGAATCTTACGAACTGTATTTTATATTTTGACTAATCAGTATGTGGCTTAGAAGTTTTGGTGGGCAGTTAAGGTTTCTTTACTTTGACCGCACATCAAGGAACAATTGTTTGGCTATATTATGGAATGTTGTAAACAACATTCCTGTTTTCATTGACTTCTATTGTTACTCCAGAAATTCTTACATTTCATTCAAATCAATGTTCATGACCCTGAATATTACCTGGAACCTCTAGGCCTCTTCTTAAAACTGCCTAGATAATATCTTCAACATTTGAAACTACTATTAGTAGCTCATAACTCTATACTGTGTACATTAATATGTAAATATATATATATATATATATATATATACCAAGAGAGTTAGGGGTTGAGAATCCAACTCACTAAGGGATAATATCTATCCAATATACTGCTGGGAGGGTACCCAATTATTGTTACACTAGTAATTTACCAAGTGCAATAGGTGGGTGCGGGTAAAAGGGTTTTTTTTACCCTAAATTTATATAGCAATAAGAGAATGGAGGGGAATATGAGGTACTCATCAACTTGCAGACACTGTACTCTGTTGATTAATCTGTTTATTTTACAACCAAAAGGACAATAAAAACAATATACAGACACTTATGACATACTATGTCATATCAACAATTAAAATTTAAAATTTAAAAAGGCATCTAGCAACCTCGGTTGTATATTGTCTTTATTGTCCTTTTGGTTGTAAAATAAACAGATTAATCAACAGAGTACAGTGTCTGCAAATTGATGAGTACCTCATATTCCCCTCCATTCTCTCTCTCACTCTCTCTCTCTCTCTCTCTCTCTCTCTCTCTCTCTCTCTCTCTCTCTCTCTCTATATATATATATATATATATATATATATATATATATATATATATATATATACATATATATATATATATATACACACACATATATATCCTTATAAAAATGTTAGTAGAGTTAGAGTTTGGAATAACTGTCTAAGGGATAAAAATATCCGTTTTGCTACCGGTATAATTACCCATGTTAACCCTGGGCATACATATGCAAGCATATTATGCTCATAGGGTACAGGCAACGACAAAGTTAAACAGGAATTTTCCAGGAATCAAATTCAAAGTAAACAGAAAATGGAGAAATATTGATAAACAACAATCGATTATTACTTTTTAATACAAATAAACTTCATCCCCTTCTTATAAAAAACAAAGTTTGTTTGTTTGTACTTTGACTGCCGAAAGCACTAAATTAAATTGATAATATTTCAAGTTTTCCAAGTAATTTAAATCAATTTGACCATTCTGCAGATAACTGTGCACTTGTTTTCTGAAAGCGAATTAGGAGTGGGGGCAGCGAGTTGGTGGAGCATTAATTCCTATTTCTAGCAATCCTCGTACTGTCTATTTCACCGTAATACTTTTTACAGAGTGAAAAAATATTCCACCTTTCAATCAATCCACTTCCAACTTTCTCTAAGTTTATATATTACATTTATTCCTTTGGAGTCGCCGCCGGACTCTGTTTTCGCTCTGTCAATATGTCCCTCCCTATGTCTCTATCTCTCACTATCTCCCACCCACTCTCTTGTTGTATGTGTGCGTGTCTCTCTCTCTCTCTCTCTCTCTCTCTCTCACTACCTCTACATCTTTTTCGCTCTAGAGAAAAAATACGTGAGACAAATAAAAAGGGCGTTAGGGAAAAAAATAAGTGAGACAGAGGGAGGAAGAAAAAGAAGACACACACACACACACACACACACGCACACACACACACACACACATATAAAACCTGGATCAGCCATGATTGTGCAATGATACATGTATGATTGTGACTGAACTACAGCCTCACATTATCGAAGCAAAAATCCTTACTGGATGTGGTAAGGGAGACATCATATTTATACCCAGTATACTGTGAATACCAACAAGTGTCCACTTTTCGTTTTAAACGATTGCAATTCCCAGTGAGGGTCAGTTACGCAATGACCATTAACAAGTCTCAAAGTCAAATAGTGCAGGTTTTCGGTCTTCATCCATAATTAGGCTGTTTCTCACATGGTCAATTGTATGCAGGTTGTTCCAGAGTGGGAAACCCACAGAAACCTTTCATATATGCTCCAAAGAAAAAAGTTCAAAACATTGTATAAACTGTAGTTCAGTAAATGGTTTATAATTTTCGTACAGTACATATCTCTATTATTATGTATATTACTGTATTTAGAAATTCTAACTAAATTTTTAAAATTATGTTATGCAATATTTAAATACTTTTTAACAACTTTTATTGTATGGCAAATAGGGCATTACGATATGTGCCTTATGAATACATTTCAACAGTAAACAGACCGGACCCAAGGCCAAGAGGTCCTCTAGCATATAGATAGATAAATAAATAAAGAAATGGAGTTAGACGCAGGTGTTATTCATATCTTTATATTTCCGACATATGTTTCGAAGTAAACACTGGTGTTATAATATATGACCCCTGGAAAGGTGAAGACCAAAGCTTTCCACGTTGGCGATTGATTTAAGGGTGTAGATTGACTTCACTAAATACTAGTACGGCGCTTTCTTTCGCGTTCTTTCCATTCTACATTCCACCATCTGAGATTTGAACCGAACAATAACGATTGCTAACGTAATTTTTTTGTTTTTGCTCAGACTAATTTTTCTTTCTTTCTTTCTTTCTTTCTTTCTTTCTTTCTTTCTTTCTTTCCTTCTTTCTTTCTTGCTTTGTTTGTTTATTTGTTTGTTTGTTTGTTTCTTTCTTTCTTTCTTTCTTTTCGTTATTCTTCTTTTCGTTTTCAATTCCCCCTCCTCCTCCCATCTTCCTTCTACTACTACTACTACTACTACTACTACTACTACTACTACTACTACTACTACTACTACTACTACTACTGTTGCTGCTGCTGCTGTTGCTGCTACCGCTGCATCTTATGGTCTACCTCTTTCCTTCTTCATATTGAGTGCGTCCACATGCACGAGTACTTGCGTACGCAAGTGTCTGCTTATGTAAGTATGCGTATGCGCGTGCTTGAACATATCTACGCATGCGCATATCTGTGTGTACGCCCATAACTGTATGTGTGTGTGTGTATGTGTGTGTGTGTGTGTGTGTGGATTCAATCAATCGCTAAAATGCTTAATCCCATGAATTTGAAAGCTCTTAACAGCCTTTTCAATATTTTGTAACTAAACCGACAGAAGAACCGACTGGTGATGTCTTCAGCTTTTATATCATAGTCATCATCATCATCATCATCAGCTGATGGTGATGCTACTGGTGGTGCTGATGGCGCTGTCCGTGGTGCTGATGTTGATGGTTTTTGTTGTTGTTGTTGTTGTTGTTGATGGTAAAGTCATCAGTAAGTGTTGCTGCCGTCTTATGAAAAGAACAAGAGTAATAAAATATAAAAAGATATGTGAACACATTTGCTTGATAATGATAATAATAATAATGATAATAATAATAATAATAATAATAATAACAACAACAACAACATCAACAATAATAATAATAATAACAGCAGCAGCAGCAGCAGCAACAACAACAACAACAACAACAGCAACAACAACAATAATAATAATAATAATAATAATAATAATAATAATAATGATGATGATGATGATGATGATGATGATGATGATGATGATGATGATAGTGGCGATGATGATGATGAGGATAATGATAATGACGACGATGATGATGGTCATGACAATGATGATGATGATGATGATGATGATGATGATGACGAAGATGATGATGATGATGATAATGATGATAATTCAGCGACAAGAACAGCAACTGCTACTAGAGCAACATTAACAACAACAACAACAACAGCAACAACAACAACAATAATAATAACACCAGTAACGTCTTCTTCAGCATCTTACTACTAAAGTAGCTATTGCAACCACAGAAAAACATACATAATACATAATCAACAATAGCATATAACAAGTACATTAATATGAATCTTAGCTAAACCGACAGACACAGGCCTATGTATGTATGTATGTATGTATGTATGTATGTATGTATGTATGTATGTATGTATGTATGCATGTATGTATCATCTATCTGTCTGTCTGTCAATTTGTGTATGTATGTATGCATGTATGTATGTATCTATCTGTCTGTCTATCTGTGCATGCATCAATCTATCTATCTATCTATCTATCTATCTATCTATCTATCTATCTAAGAACAACAACCACAAGGAAAGAGTACAAGGAAAAGGGAACCTTTACTACCCACACCACCATCAACACAGAAAACAAGCAATGAGACACACCCAACAACACCAACAAACGAACATAAAACAGCATCCGGAAAAACACCTACAACAACAAGAAATAACGAAACAGTTAAACCAAAAGACAATACAAAAACTGATCCCACTTCCCACACATCACATACACCACAACCAGAAAGTCAACAACCAACAACAACAAAACCAACAACACAACCACTTACACAAACAAACACAGATCCACACGACATGCCCCTGCCCCCTTCCGATTCCTCGGAACCTTCGTCGGAAGACGAAAGTAATGAGGACTGGCAAATAGCCCAGAAAGGAAGAAAAGAAAAGCAAACACAAACAAAGCAGGGAGATACACAACTCCCGAAAACACTCCAGACACCAACACAAGCACACACAACAACAACACAAGCAACAAAACCCCAAAAGTAAGCACACACACAATGCTCACTGCCATCAACACAAAAAACTCAGAGTTGATGGAATACATCAACACAAAAACAAACATAACAAACGAAGACATAAAAACTAGCAACCACCCGTACACAACACCGCCAGAACACATCAAAATACTACACATTACACCAACCCTGCACCACACACTAAAATCTATTTTTCCAAAGGCAGTTGGCAAATGCCAAAAATACCTGGCGAAAAAACTGTACAAGGATCTCCTCGAAGAAAACCCGAAGGAGGAGACAAAAACTCTCGAAGGGTAAGTGACTCTCTTTAAAATTCTAACACTCACATTAGAATTATGCTCAAGATTGGTTGTGTAAATGCGCGTGGCTTGGGGTCTCCTTGGAAACAAGGGTACCTCCTAAACGACATAAAGTCACACAAACTAGAAATCATAGCCATAAGCGAGACCAGGCTCCATGATTCGCGGGCCCTAACGTCCATGTTTGGCAGACAGTTTAACATTTATTTTTCTCCCTGTCTGCCGAGAATGGGCGGTAGTGGCACGGCGGTACTCTTTCGCAAGAGTTTGGATCTCGAAGTAAAGACAGTATTCATAGACCCGGAGGGTAGATTGGTTGTTCTGGATGTCGATGGCAGCGATGGGTGTGCCTTTCGACTCATATCAGTATACGCACCACCTTTAACAGGTAGGTCAGATTTCTTTCGACGTCTAGAAGTATTCCTAGGAACGTCTCGTCCTTTACTTTTAGTGGGGGATTGGAATGCTACCTTGGACACGCATCTAGACTATGTGGGCAGAGATAGGAATAGACGGGGATGCAAATGCCTCAAAGACCTGCTCAGACGCTTTCAACTGTCTGATAGGTACCGACTCGACCATCCGAATGCGCCAATGTGGACATGGACAAACCGCATCGGGTCGTCGAGATCATATCTAGATAGAGTACTGTGTAGGAGAGTAGATAGAGATAGCATAGGGTGTCCACAATTTCACATAGTCAGCTACACGGATCACAAACTTGTGACGTGTACGCTAGACTTAGATAAGACACATAGTAAGGGACCCGGTTACTGGAAACTAAACGCGTCTTTCCCGTCGAGACAAGTTTTCAGAAACCGGATTAGCACGTTAGTAAAGAGGGCTTTGACGGGAGCCATCATCAATAGCAAATGCTGGTTTGCCCTCAAGAGAGCAATAAAAGCAGAAGCGGTTAGGTATAGCAAAGCACTAGTCATAGAAGAGAAACAGAGTAGAGGGTGAACTAGTTAAGAAACTAGAAGAGGCAATTAGAAGTGGCATCGCATCCAATGTTTTGGCAGCGAGGTTGGCCCTAGACCAACACTTCAACGCCAAACATGAAGGGTGCGTTGTCAGGGCTAGGATGCGTGCTCTAAGGAACGAAGGTGTTGGAGCCGCGCGAGAGGCTCGGGTGGCGGAGGCGCAACAGGGCAACAGAGCCACCATTCGGTCTCTGGTGGACGAACAGGGGCGCGAACTGCTCGAGCCGGACAAAATGTGTGAGGCCTTTCAGCGGCACTTTACTCGACTGTTTGGGACGAGTGGCGAGCGAGAACGCAGGGTGGACTTCAGTGCCTACCTGCACAGCCTGCCACGACTCTCAACAAGAGAGGCGGAGTGCTGCGAAGGTGCCATCACGGCGGCGGAAGTGAGGGACGCGATTACGGGATGCTCGGGGGACAAATCTCCGGGCTTGGATGGTCTTCCCTACGAGCTTTACAACTGTATGCCAGACTTGTTTGGAGACGTCTTGGTGGCGGTGTACTGCAAATGGCAGCAGAACGGGAGCATTCCCGGTTTTGTGAGCCGAGGAGCCGTAACGCTGCTGAAGAAAGATCCAAACAAGGGGGACGTCATAGATAACTTTAGGCCCATCACTCTGCTCAATGCAGACATGAAAATTTTGGCCAAGGTGTTAGCCAAGCGGTTGGCGCTTGTCATCGAGAAACTGATCGGCAAGGCGCAAATGTGCGCCGTGCCGGACAGAAGCATTCATGACAACCTCCATCTGATGCGCTACATCATAGAGCGGGTAGTTAAGGAACCTGGCATGGGTGGGGCCCTGATCAATTTAGATCAATCGAAAGCTTTCGATAGGGTAGACCATCAATACTTGGAGGCTGTCCTCATGGCGGCCGGCTTCGGTCCCATTTTCCGCGGCTGGATGGCTGCCTTGTACAGGGGCATCCGTTCGGTAGTTCGCGTCAATGGGCACCTATCAAGACCATTCGACATTGCACGTTCGGTCCGTCAGGGATGCCCCCTCTCGTCGCTCCTGTACGTTTTGACTCTCGAGCCACTACTGCGGAAGCTGGCGACGCTGAGGGGCATCCCGCGAGAGTTGGGATGCGGGACGTGCGTGTCGGCATACGCGGACGACGTCACCGTCATAGTGTCTAGCCGAAAGCACATCGAGCTTGTCGGTGAGACACTGAAAGACTACGAAACGGTAACGGGAGCAAAAATCAACCGGGATAAGTCAGTGGGCTTGCGGCTCGGCACCTGGAGAAGCAAGCTCATGCCGTCAAGCAGTGCCTCTGTCGTGGGACGTTGGACTGACGGTCCGGTTGAGTTGCTCGGGGTCTGGTTCGGTCCAGACCTCCAAACGGAGAAGAACTGGGACGAGATAACGAGAAGGGTGGCCACTCTAGCCCGGCAATGGGCCGAAAGGAAGCTTTCCCTGAAAGGTCGGGCGGAGGTGGCGAACACGTACATCGCGTCCGTCATCTACTACCGCCTGACCGTCGTTCCTTGTCCCGACCCTACCATCACCAAACTGGAGCGCATCCTCTTCCGCTTCTTGTGGAAAGGAGGCGTTCCGATGGTTAGGCGATCCGTTTGCTGCCAACACCCGTTAAAAGGAGGACTAGGCATGCCGTGGTTGATGATGCGCAGACACGCGCTGAGACTGCGACATCTCCGGCTCTACGTAGACAACGGTGAACAGGTGTGGTCGCCGTTTGTGCGGCGCGCTTTCCCGCAGCTCGTCTCCATGACCGAACTGCAGTCGTGGATCAAGAAGAGGCCGAGGAAGGGCGAATGCCACCGCGAGTGTCGCGCTGCTCTTCGGCAACTCCAACAACCCGGGTCAACCTTGAGCGACTGCATCACAACTAACGCATTCTATAGTGGATTAGTGGAGGGAAGGTACGACGACGATCTCGGGGCGAACCTGGGCGTCGACGAGGAATATCTGACCCACCTGTTTAAGACGACCTTCGGACCGGGACCCATGGACAACTTCCAGAGATTCCTGGCCTGGCAGTGTTATCGAGAAGCACTACCCGTTCGGGATAAGCTCTACAGGCATGGCTCGAGAAACACGGGGCCGACCTGTCCGAGATGCCGGCAGAGCGACGAAACCGTTCTGCACGCACTCGTACAGTGTCCCACCATTTCCGAGCTGTGGGCTTACGTCGAACAACTGCTATCGCGTGTGGGACGAGTCGGTCTATCAGCCGAGTCTATCGTGAATATTGTCGCGCCTCCTTCCTTTAAACGGGAAGGAAGAGGTATTTTCATCGTACTTGTGGCTATGGCGAAAGAATGTGTATGGTGGACGCGTCTGAAAGGTCTAGAGACAAAGACTTTCCTCTCTGGGCAATCTCTCATCAACTTCTTCAAGTATCACCTGAAGAGGAAGGTGAGAGTAGAAAGGGAAGTCTTGTCTACTGAATGCTTCAAAAAAAGATGGGTGAATGTAGCAAGGATGGCACGTGTGAACGACGGAGCCATCTTGAGCATAACCCTATGAACTAAAAAAAAAAAAAAAAAAAAAACCAAGAAAAGAAAAAGAAAAGAAAAAGGCAAAAGAGAGTCACTTACTGTTATAGTTTCTTCAATGAAAATATTGACCAAGGTTACCGTGGTCTTTTCCGTAGGCTTTTCTTTCCACGGCCAAACCTAAACTGTCCTCCCCTCCTTTTACACGAGAACATTACTGTGATACACGATCCCTATTGATCGCCTTTTTTTAAATTTTTTTTTATTTGATCCCTTTTGATCGAACTGCCCCCTTTTCCTTCCTACGATCCCTTTTGATCGCCCCCCCTTTTTTTTCCTTCCCCTCCCAAAAAGAAAAGCTCTACATTGTATTTGTCCCATCTTCGTTGAGCCCTGTGTGGCTAATAAAAGAAATGTATCTATCTGTGGCTAATAAAAGAAATCTATCTATCTATCTATCTATCAATCTATCTATCTATCTATCTATCTATCTATCTATCTATCTATCTGTCTGTCTGTCTGTCTGTCTGTCTGTCTGTCTGTCTATCTATCTATCTATCTATCTATCTATCTATCTGTCTGTCTGTCTGTCTGTCTGTCTGTCTGTCTATCTATCTATCTATCTATCTATCTATCTATCTATACGCGTGTATGTTTCTGTAAGTATGTTTGTATATATATATATATGTGTGTGTGCATGTGTGAGTGAGTGTGTTTGTGTGCGTGTGTGTATATATATAAACATACACACAATATAACAAAATTATTTTGTAACTACAGACACGTTCATATAGTTGCACATAGCTACATATGCCAAGGCATACATATAGGTAGATTCAGACATGCAGATACACGTACTAACATAGTTAGGCATACAGACACATACACACAAATACAATGTTTTTTAAAAAAGAAAATTAGAAGACAGAACCCCACCACCTCCCCAAAATACCCAAAACAAAAAATAAACCAGGCAACAGAAATTATAATGAAAATAGGAATGTTTTAGAAATACCTGCCGATGTCAGCAAATGGTTACATTCAAAAGACCATTAAGTTTTACGAGAGGCGGATTTGCGTGTAGGATGTTATGTATTATATTGTTATATTATATTATGTTATGTTATATGTAGACAGATAGAAGCAGATGGAGAGGTGAACAGAGAGCAGTTGATAGACGGATATGCAGATAGCAGCTTGTCAGTCAGTTATCCATCAAGCCAGCTGGTTTACGAACCCGTTATACATCCCACAAGCCATTCCCTCTCTCCATCCATCTATTTAGAAAAATGTACGACAGACAGCCACCCGTCCCTCCATTGTTCGATTCATCCATTCAGCCACCCCTCCCCGGGAAGCAGTAATTGAAGTAGATGGTGAATATGCTCCGGAATAATCATTTAAAGATATTTTTGTCACATGTTGTTGTTGATTTTGTTGAATACATTTGTTGAAAAAAAGGCCGCAATAATTACGCACCAACCCAATATGATTCATAAAATCCTTCAACGTTTAATCGATGTGGATTTCGGAGCTGTTGCCAAGAATTGCTGGTCATTACAGGTGCAGACATGGTTGTGTGGCCAAGAAGCTGACTTTGTAACCAAATAGTTTCGAGTTCCGTTCCATTTCACCTCACCTTAGGCAAGTGTATTCTACTATAATCGTGGCCGGTCAAAGCACTGACTCTAAAACCACGTGGTGATAGAGTAAGGTTTTGACTACTATTTCAAGCATGGTGGTATCTCTTGGATACTCTTATAATTTTAATAATAATTATAACCCATGCTGCCACTTGATTTGATCGTTATTCAAATAATGATCTTATCCTTATTTACACACAGTTACAATCAGTGGAATACGTATCAGCTTTAAAATATAAGTACTAGGTATTGGCGACAAGGTTATGTCTAATTCGCTTCATTCTAATCCCGCAAATATCCAGTTTTCTTTTCACTGAGACAATCAGCCAATAACAGCCATACGTTTAATGGAGTAGATCGATATATATAACACTCGACAACTGATGAAAGGTCGTTCCTTATATTACTTGTCTTGTTTTCCATTTGTTTCTTTCGTTGTTCGCAAAAAAGTTCGTTTGCATCATCATGGCCGCAGCTCTGAGCTGAAACTACAGAAAAAATTCCATGTTTTCGTATTTCGCATTTCATGTTGTTTACGTTTTATGACGTCCTGTACCCATATATGCATATATATATACATATATGTATGTATATATGCATATATATATATATATATATATATATATATATATATATATATATATATATATATATATATATATATATATATATATATATGCATATATATATATATACATACATATATATATATATATATATATATATATATATACATACATACATACACACACACACACACACACACACATATATATATATATATATATATATATATATATATATATATATATATATATATATGTATGTATTATTTATATTATTATATACTTGAACGCTACGTATCTATCTCCAAATAAGTTTCCAAGTATCTATCTATCTATTTATCTATCTTAAAACTACTTAGGTGTAAGTTATACGGTAACGAAACTAACAAGAACTTCATTCAAAACATCCGCGTTCGTCAAATCGAAGTATTTACTTACTGTATGTGCTAAATCACTAATTAAAATTATGTAGGGGTTATGCCCAACGTCTAAGCAAGATAAACCGATAAATGCATCTTTGCCTGTCTGACTATCTAACTGTCTTCATCTCCTCGTTGTCATGTATCACGCTTTTGGAGCGCGTTGACGACTCTACATTGAAAGTCTTCCAGGTTAAGCGTGGACTCTTCCATCGGATGAAGCCATAGTGCTACTTCGATCTGACTTTTTCACTTTTTTTTTTGGTAGAGATATTTGGGGTGGTTTGCCATTGCCTTCTCCAACTGGATGGCTGTTGACCCACAAAGAATTCGCCATGAAGAATTCGACACGTCTTGCTTTTAGTCCTGGTCATTGTCCAGACAAGCTATGCAATTGCGGGAGCCGGTTTAGTCGCCGAACACTAAATTCTGAGACAAGTACTACTGGTTTACATGGCGCCAGTAGCAGATCCTATCAACCAGTGATGAGATCCCTGACCTGACATAACCTCTTCATCTGCTATATCTATTTTACGGGTGTCGGCGATCACGGACCTTCATGTCACAATCTGAAGATACAGGATTATTCTTGGGAAGGATAAATCAATGATTTCTTGTTGCCTTCTGTTGGTTTATGCGCATTTTATTCGGCAAGTCTTCTAGATGCAGTATAATATCTTGCTCCCACCAAAGAAAATAATATTTACCGGACGTAATCTTTCAGAACATAATATATACATAATATATATATACATGCTTGCATCTCTGTCTCTGTCTGCCTGCCTGTCTGTCTGACTGTCTGTCTGTCTGTCTGTCTGTCTGTCTGTCTGTCTGTCTGTCTCTTTCTCTCTCTCTCTTTATGTGTGTATATATATATATATATATATATATATATATATCTCAATAAGAAAATGGAGGGGAATAAGTTGTATTCATCAACTTGCAGACATTGTATTGTGTCAATTTTCTTGTTTATTTGTTTACCAAAAGGACAATAATAACAATATACAAACACATGTGACATATTATGTCATATTAGTAATTAAAAAGTGACATATAGTGACAGAAAATGGGATAATGACCTACAGCTGTTTCAGTCTAGAGGTGACATGCCTCATTCTATCTATATCACTCCAGTAGACTGAAGTAATTAATAGATGAAATAGAGGTACATGGATGATTCTCTAACACACACACACACACACACACACACACACACACACACACACACACACACACACACACACACACACATATATATATATGTATATGTATATATACATCTTTCTATCTACACACAGAGATATATATCTATATCTAGAAGCATATATATATATACAAATACATATACGCACAGATACACCTACGTAAAAGAATATATATCTAAACACATGGATAAAGGAAAATCTAGCTGTAGATATAGACTGTCTGGTAGACAGACAACTACAGATAGAAATTGATAAACAGACAGATAATAAATAACTATATTCGTATCTAAGCATGTATGCGTATGTGCACGGTGATAGTTATGTAAGTATATAATGTATGTATATACGTTGATAGATATATGTGTATATGAGTTGATAGAGGGATAGATTACTGTTTGAATGTATGGTCGGTTGAGTGGTGATCCATCAAAACTTTTATGAGATGTCACACATCAATGCGTCACTCCTTTAAGGATCATGCTTGCTCCGCTTACGCTTCTATTCGCTGATTTTAACAAATATGAAATCGTATTACACCAATATTTTGATGTCTTCAGTCTATTTTCGATAATAAGTTCAGCATGTAAGAATAACCTTGTGGCAGCAAGCTTTTTACGGACTTTCTGTTAGAGTGAAAATTGGCAGCTGATTGGCGGCTGATATCTGAAGCAATATAATGTAAATCAATGGTGATATATAGGCAAACAACTCCATTGAACCTCGGAAATTACAAACAAATAACTCCGCTAAACACTTCGGAAATAGGAATCTGCTGCTGGAAAATAAAAGGAAATAAAATAAAATAAAATGAAAATTAAAAATAAATTAAAAGTAAAACCAATTTGAATTCTTTGTGTTTATCAGAGATGGCAAGTTGATGTTAGCAGAATGTCATGGAGAATGCACATTGGTTTGAAGTGAGACGTAATTCATAAACAACTGGATACTGATGGAAGAACTACTAGCTGCTGCAGAGCACAAGCCCAAAGTCTCATACGTCTGCCGAGGAATATTCTTTCTCGCTAAAGTTTTTCCTGCCGATGTCATGTTACAGATGTTCAAATTAAACATTAATTGTATCAATATCATCGATCTCTGACATAAATGTAATATATACTACTGTTTCTTCAATAGTAAATCATTGAAACAAGGGATCACTTGTTCATCTCGGAACATCGATTCTCGTGAAATCCTCACTCAACACAACTCATAAGGAAACTGTTAGTATCCTCGCAGTCGACGAAACTGAAGCTACTAAACAGGAACTTACATTAAATAAGATAAGTTGCTTTAACACTGTACAAAAAACTACACATGTCGCAGCCCAGTCGACCTGAAAACTGTGCTGCACCATAGTCGGCTCTCTGATTCACATTGTATCAAATTCGCTGAGCATCAAGTTTCGATTCTGTGTCCTAAATTGTTTCTTTATGCATCGATGTCCTACTTGCCGCCACCTCAGCAATGACCACTTCTTCATTCGTTCATAACTTTTTACATCTAAGCCTCATCCATAAGGACCTTAAACATCTCACGCGAAATCTGCACT
This sequence comes from Octopus bimaculoides, assembly GCF_046866305.1. Classification (NCBI taxonomy): domain Eukaryota; kingdom Metazoa; phylum Mollusca; class Cephalopoda; order Octopoda; family Octopodidae; genus Octopus; species Octopus bimaculoides. The sequence goes on from NC_142928.1 coordinate 63,905,428, forward strand.
AACACCTTACACAAATATTTTAAAAACATCCTCCAATGGGAATGATGTCTATATTGGATCTTTCAATACCACAGTTACAAAGCACTTTGCAATTGGCCTATTATATATGAACAACATACGAATTGAGCATTCCTTACTTCATGTCGCTCCAGGAACTAAGCCTGATCCTCTCTTCTGGTGAAAACACATCTTAACATATCAAACAGTGCAACACAGCTGGAACGGTCCGCAACAAGAAGTAACCTACAAAACACAGATGGTAAACATAATGGATGACTACTTTCACATCTGTGACTACTGCTGCTGCACACACACA
>NC_142928.1:63908243-63933243 GCF_046866305.1 Octopus bimaculoides
TATATGTACATCGTAAAAAGGCATGCTGCTGTGACTTTTATCTCAGAAATAAAAAAAAAATCTCTTCTTATGAACATCGTTTTAAAAACTAAAGATATTTCGAAGCGAAACAAATATTATCACAACAGTGACCCATGGGAACAATAGACGCGTCTCGACTTTGATGGATTTGCAGTATTGTTTGTCCATTTGTCGCATACTCGAACGAAATTCGTACCATGATGCATAACAGACAATGAAAAATACATTCGCTGATATTGTGGAATTCTTGCCAGGCTGTAAAAAACTTCGGTGACTAAAACCACAACAGTATGCTATTTTAATTTGATTGTATTTCAGTTGTATTTACACATAAGTGATGGTAGCAGTAGTAGTGGTGGTGGGTTTCATTCGTGGGAGTAATGTTGACAGAACCATTGTGGTTGAGGAACGAGGGATCTGCAAATTTTGCAAGAGATCCTTATTGTAAAGTTAGAGTATGTAAATTAAGGAAGATTTAGCTGCTACTTTTCGCATATCGAGTCACCACATAATGCTTGTTCCTTGACTTGTGGCTATCTTAATTAATTTGAATATGCGTGGAAAAGGTAATTAGAATCTTTTATAGGAAAATATCAATAGATTATTAAAATATATACAGCAACCTCCACCACCCCAAAAAGAAAACAACAAAGGCTACAACAACAGCAATAACAACAACAATCGTCAAGAACAACAAACAAAGCAGATGAATGAGTTACTACATAGTAATTTTTTTGATGTTTTAAATTTTAATTCGATTTTCTTGTCTCTTTAAATATGGATGCAGAATAAGGAAAAGAGAGAAACAGCACGTGTTTTTATGTGTGAAAACGTTAGGAACAGAGAGAAAGAGAAAGAGAGAGAGAGAGAGAGAGAGAGAGAGAGAGAGAGAGAGAGAGAGAGAGAGAGAGAGAAAGAGAGAGAGGAAAAAGGGTGGGGATGAGAGAGATTGAGAGGTGGAGACGAAGAAAAGTGATGGAATAAATAAGTGGTGTGTGAAAGAGAGCGTATGTATGTTTGTAGAGAAACTGATATATATATGTGGAGAGAGAGTGAGAGAGAGAGAGAAGGAGAGAGAGAGGAAGAGTGAGAGAGAGGAGGAGGGAGAGAGAGCAGAATGTAGGTGTGGTATAAAAGAAAACATGAAAGAATGTGAAAGAGAGACGGAGACCGACAGAGACAGAGACGTGTGAGTTTGTCATTATATGCACCCGTGTGTTTGTGTGCTTACAGCTGTGTGCGAGTCTATAAAAGAAGAGAGGAAAGAAGGAGAGAATGATTCAAAGAAGAAATCCAATTTAAGAAATGCGAGACTATCTATCTATCTATCTATCTGTCTGACTGTCTCTGTCTGTCTGTCTGTCTGTCTCTATCTATCTATCTATCTGTCTGTCTGTCTGACTGTCTCTGTCTGTCTGTCTGTCTGGCTGTCTCTATCTATCTGCATACAATGTGTCTTTCTATCTGCATACATATCTGTCGATATATAGTTGTATCTCTTCTTTTCTCTTCCTTCCCTCTTTCTCGCTCGTTCAATATGTATGTATTATATTATATTAAACTCTAATATATGATTGCGTCTGTGTGTCATATGATAAGCAGTAAGTGGCTCAGAGTTTTAAAGATGTGGCTGTAAGACAACCATCAGATGATTAAAGACTCAACCTTTTTACTCGAACATCAGCAATATACATGAAGTAATATTTTTACCTGCAGAGTATTCAGTATTGTGTTATGGATTTGAAAAATAGAAAGGGGAATAACTTATTACATATAGTCATACATTCTCGGCGGTGGATTATTTCTTTTGGGTGAGATTTGCTTGCAGCGAGATGACAGAATCATTAGCACGCTGGGCGAGTTGCGAACAGCACGCTGGGCGAGTTGCGAACAGTATTTCGTCTGTCATTGCGTTCTGAGTTCAAATTCCTCCCCGATCGCCTTTCATCCCTTTCGCGGTCGAAAGGTAAGTACTGGTCGAGCACTGGGGTTGATGTAATCGACTTGACTACTCCTGGATAAGATTTAAAAAACTGCAAACCAGTTTGATCTCAAGCTGAAATTCACGCCCTCCACATCAGATCGTGGTTGGTGTAGAGCAATGCCAAGGACTCCGTCTTGCAGTGGACTGAACATAGGTAATCCAATCCAATCCAGTTAAAAATATCAGGATTTTGAATTTCTTAGTGGTAGTATATATGGAAAGTTAATGAATTGAAAGTATGGCAGTATCAATGGATCTCTTGCCATACGGCATAGTGACTTACTTGCATAGTATAGACGAAAAGGCTATAAAGAACGTGAATATCTTATATATAGAGTATGGTTGATCGAGGCAAGAAGTTAAGTATTGATTGATTCATTAAGGTGGTGGTACAATCTTTCAGTGCTTTAGTAGGAACTTATCGAAATGGCGACATTTGGTAAAAGTCTCTGATTTGACATCTGAATAGTCTACGGATTTGTTAAATTCAAGAGTTTCAAATAGTTTTCAGCTATGCCTAACATGAAGCATTTTGTACCACGACCAGCATGTCGAGAGTATTTCACTTGATATCGAAATTTAGTAACATATTCTTTCAGATACCCGATGCAACTGGAGGGACATTGCATTCACATTTTCTATATTTCTGAAGAAAGAAGTATGGTTGAAGTATCAATGTTTAAATTTATCTTCCGCTACACCTTTATAGCGATTAGGTTTGTGTTTGATGGAGGTGACTTCTGTCTCATATAAAAACTTATTAGCGTTACATGCCTGATTAAGGAAGTTTGTATTCGTATTTGTCCTCGATTGTCCTCGTTGTCCTTGATTGGCTTAATTAGTAGGCTTGTTAATAAACTTTCTTTCTTGGTAATTATAGTTGTTTTCTTGTTACCTTAGTGGTATAGTTAATTTTTATGAAACAATTTTCTCTATTAGTGATTCATGGAGAAATGTCAATTTATTAAGGTTGGGCAGTTTTAGCAAAGCTACCATTTAACATTTGAAAAGGAAGTATGAGGTATGAACCAGATAATATTGCATTGACTCTTTTTACTATTGGAGTGGGAGAGAATAGGTCAGTTGTATATGTGATTTTGGTTTGGATACTCTAGCTTTTACTGTCTTATTTTAGTAGTGCGCCGTGTTGTCGAAGTTTCTTCGATAGCAGACTGAATATAATTCTACTGATATAATATATTTTTTGAAAGCTAAAGTTGGTTGGTAGGAATCTATATCAAAATACGCGAGTTTTTCATTAAGATTGCTACATGGCTAATATTTGTCACTTGCTAGTCTGAGGATAACATCTAAGAAATTTATAGTACTTATGTAAATGAAACTATTTATAAAATCTTTTTATATGAAGCTGTACTAAAGAACTTTTTCTATACGCATTTAGTTTATCCCCATAAGTGTGTTGGTAATCCCTCTTCAATTATGGAATGCTAACGTGACTTGGCGAGGAAGTTGGCACCTCCGAAGTTCAGTTTAAGTTTTCAGCAGGGAAGTGTTCTCTCTGCGTTTTTCTTTAACTATGTCAATAATTGGTTACCAGATCGTGTTCTGGCGAAATTCTTGAGTGTCACTGCACAAGATTTCACCATTACTGATATCTGATTGACAAAGATATACAGGAAACTATTGAATGCCTCAGTGTATAAGCGTTGCATGGTGGATTGGCAATTAACTAAAAAGGAGGGCAAAATACATGTGGGTACCGTTATATTCAAGGGCGAGATTCTAAAAGCCTACGATCAGTCCAAATACCCTGGGACTACGTTCACTGTCAAGGAAAGATGTAAGATGGTATGTGTCTTCTATAAATATGTGCGCAGTGCACACGTTTAATTAAAAACATGTTTATCATCAATGTGTAAAGAAATCACACAGTAAAATCCCATGGTTCTTACTGCTGAATGAACGTAAGAAAAATCCGACGAGTTTCGCCTGTTCATTATCGGCTCATTCTATTAATGTATGTAAATGAATATGAATATTTATGAATATATATATGTGTGTGTGTGTGGGGAGGGTTGCATGTATGTGGGAGCTTGTGAGTGTAAGTGTAGGCGCATAATAGAGAAAGGGAGAGAGGGAAGAAGACACTCAGAGTCTGCGTTAACAGAATGAGAGATAGAGTGAGAGAATGCGTTGACAGAAGGGAAATAGAAATAAGCACGGTGAGAGAAAGGGAGAGAGAAGTAGGAGGGAAATAGAATAATACATGGAGTATAGTTAGATTGATAGAGAAAAATAAAGAAAGGGGGAGAAATAAGAAGTGGAGTAAAGATTGTGGTAGTCGAAGCTATGATATTATGGAAGAAGATGTAATGGTTGTGATCGCACACATATTGTTATAGTAGTGTCTTGTGTCTTGTGTAATTGGTGTTGTCAGTTACATTTAATAGGTTGGACGGTTCCACTCCCTACCCTAGCCCGTCTCCTTACTCTTCTTATCATCAACAACATACTGACCTTCCTGAAGAAGCATCTTAATCATCGTTCTTTACCTTAGATTTTGTCTTCTGGCGAAGATCAACGTAAAACGCTCGCCTCGCTTCGCTGAAGCAGAACGTTTGAACGGATGATCTCAGATGCATTAGCAATAAGAGCACACACACACACACACACACACACACACACACACACACACACACACACACACACACACACACACAACACACACACACACACACAAAAACAAACGCACACACACACACATACATACACACACACACACTCGTACGAAAACACTGTAACACAGACAATCTAAAACACGGAGACATTGACACGCACACACACACACACTCACACACACACACAAACAAACAAACAAACACACACACACACATGCACGCACGCACACAAACACAGACACACACGCGTTCGGTAGACACGTATACTCTTGTACAGACAAATTTCTGCGAACTATTATCTATAACATAAATAATATATAACGTAAACAATCTATCTATCTATCTATCTATCTATCTATCTATCTATCTATCTATCTATCTATCTATCTATCTATCTATCTATCTATCTATCTTTCTATCTATCTATCTTAACCGGGAAGGCAAGGTAGTGTTCATCGTACTGGTGGCCATGGTGAAAGAATGTGTGCGGTGGACTCGAGCGAAAGGTTTAGAGACAAACACTTTCCTCTCTGACCAATCGTTCATCAACTTTTTCAAGTACCACTTGAAAAGGAAGGTGAGAATAGAGAGGCAAGTTTTCTCCCGTGACAGTGTCAATAAAAGGTGGGTGAATGTAGCAAAGATTGTACGTGCGAGTGACGAAACCACTTTGAGCATGATGCTATAAATCGAAAAGACAGAGAGACAGAGAGCACTTTGCTCTCATGTGTTTATTTCCTCCTTGCCTGAGGTTACCGTGGTCTTTTCCGTAGGCTTTTCTTTCCACGGTTAAACCTAACCATGCTTTTCATATTTTTAATATTTTTTGTGATACACTATCCCTTTTGATCGTATTTTTTTTTTTTTGCACGAACTCTTTTGATCGGAATTTTATTTTTCTCCTTTTTTCTATTTTCGAAAAGTAAAGCTCTACATTGTATTTTGTCCCCTCTGTGTTCGGCCCTGTGTGGCTAATAAAAAAAAAACATATCTATCTATCTATCTATCTATCTATCTATCTATCTATCTATCTATCTATCTATCTATCTATCTATCTATCTATCTATCTATCTATCTATCTATCTATCTAATCTTGCTAGCTACCTAGCAATACGTCTGTGAATATCCATAGTTTTAAGAAATTACTTTTGCAACCACATGTTACCAGGAAAGATCTCACAAGAGGGCATTTTATCGGGCTGGAACAATAACTTCTTGCTTCTAATTTTGCAGACAGAAACTGCACAAGCTCATTGTATACATACATACATACATACATACATACATACATATATATATATATATATATATATATATATATATACATAGATATATACTTACATACATACGCACGCACACACATACATACACACACACACGTAAATATATAAATACACATACATATACATACATGCATACATGCATACATACATATATACATACATACATACACACATACTGATATATATATATATATACTCACAAACGTACACATACATACACACATACAGACATACATGATGACTGTTGACTCGTTAAATGAATATGATCGTAGCTGACTAAATGAAATGTCAGCGTATTACAAGTGAGAACGATAATGGCTCTTGAATCCTGCCAGTGACTTACAGAACTTGAAGGTTCGACGTTCATGTAAATTCTTTTGACTTCTTGATCGTTCCGGATCATTCCGGTGATTTTCTCTGAGCATCCTCATGTAACTACAAAAACCTGAGCGATTTATACACGTTCTCTGGCGCTCGTTGTAGTTTGTAGCAAATCTTTCTAGAAGTATATGAATGTATGTATGTCATTATTCACTTTTATTTCAAGATTTCTTGCTAAGGAAAATGCAATTTAATTGTAAAATATGAATGAAGGTAGGAATTGAAACGTACGTAGGCAGCATGAAAATGACTACTGTTACAGCATGTAAATAAATCGAATTTCCATGCTCACAGTCTCCATTTTTTTACATACACACACACACTAACACACACAGCTAGAAGCGTAAGTACATTGATGTATGACTACCTCTACGTGTCAATAAATATAAATACTACTCAACAGTAGGATTTAAACAGAGTTATAAGGTAGACTTATGAACGAGATAAAACTACGTAGGGTCTGTATCCCTGTCACCAGAAACTGAGATTGATTTGACTAGTTTCAGTATTTACCAACAGCACATCAGTGACCGATTTCCCGTTTCTGAATATTGGCTTCAAGTTTTGGCACAAAGCCAACAGTTTCAGGGGAGGAGGTAAGCCGATTACATCGATACCAGTGTTCAACTGGTACTTATTTTATCGAATCCGAAAGGATGAAAGGTAAAGTCGACATCGACGGAATTTGAACACAGGATGTAAAGACGGATGTAATGCCGCTAAGTATTTTTGCTCGGTGGGGTAACGATTCTGCCATCTTGTTGCCTTATCCCTTTTCTGAATATTAGGTTTTAGTGATGTATCATATAACCCATGGGTCTTGCATGCAGTGTCTACTTTTCGCACATATTCTAAATGTGTGTTTGTTAAAAAAAACCATACTCGCTCTTACAAACACAGATGGGCATAAATACACGTATCCAATCTCAATCTTACACACACACGTACGCACACGCCCGAGCATGCACACACACACACACACACACATACATACACACACACACACACACACACACACACACACACACACACAGACGAACACATGCGATAATAATCCTACGCATCCAAATAGATACACAATCAGAATTATTATCCTACGCTCTACCTCATGTTAGTTAGTTCACTTTTGGCTGTATGGATAAGAATTTCGCTTCACAGCCATACAGTTTCGGTTAGATTCCATTGAGCGACACATTGGGCTTGTGTCATTTATAGTCTCGGATTGACCAATATCTTGTGAAATTTGATTAAAGGCAGAAACTATAAAGAAATATTAAGCACATGCATTAAACACAAACATTAAGCACATACAATCACACATTCACAATCGTACACACATACGCACACACACATACATACATATACATCACCTCACTTTCGTATTCTTATACTTTTACATAGATACACATAAATCAACACACACACACATATAGACGTTGATCAATATTATCTCTAATGAATCAGAAAGAATTACAGCCCCTTCCTCGCCTTGCAACTAGCTAATCAGCTTAATTACATCGATATTAAAATTGCTATGCATTTAATTAATTTACTTCATGTTATTTATTTATAAAATTAATTGCCTCAAAAATACGGTACAGTCAGCAGAAAGGTAAAGAACAGCGCTACTTTCCAGTATTTTAGTATTTTAATATACATACATAGTAACATATATGCGCGCGCGCACACACACACACACACACACAACATGCACACACACATGCATATGCATGCGTATGTGTGATTTTATTTATGTGTATATCTATATTTATAGATATATCTATCAATCTATCTATCATCTCCTTCTCTCTCTCTCTCACTCCCTCACTCTCCCCTCTCTCCCTCTCTCTCCCCTCTTCCCATCCCTCTCTCCCTCTCTCTCCACTCTCTCCCCCTCTCTCCCCTCTGTCCCTCTCCCCCTCCTTCTCCCCTCTCTGTGTGTGTATGTGTGTGTTTGTATATATATATATATATATATATACACATGGGTATATATATGTATATATATATATATATATATATATATATATATATATATATATATACATACACACACACGCGCACACACCCGCATAAACATATACGTACTTGTTTATTGTGTACAATACACGATATATGCCCAAAATTTGGGTAAGAATAGCATTATATTTAGATGGGATTTAAAAAATCGCATGAACAAAAGTACGCATGAACAAACTTATGCTCTTGGAAACGAATATATCGAAGGCGGTAGTCCAGAGACATCTAACGACTAATGATCACTACGCGTTGCCTCTGGCTATGAAACACCATAGCACCATATGCATAGAGAATGTATCCAACGGTAATTGTTAATTCGTTTTACAATGTTGATTCCTTGTTATACACTCCATTATTTAAAAATTTATATGATTGCCTCATAAAACATGAAAATTATATTTCTGACGGATGCTCGGACTGAAAATAATTCTGATGTGTTACTCAAGTAGAAATATTAAATTTAAATTCATTAAATTTGCTGCTAAAAACAAGTGTATTAGCTCTAGAAAATTCGGTGTTTTTTAGTGCATCATAATACTATGGACAAAGATCAAGGTCCAACTGAAAAAGAAATTACGCTAAGCAGTAAAGAATCTACACGAAGAAAACAGGATTCCTATCCAGAACTATTAAAAGAATCGTTTGACTGGGTTAGAGTCAAGACAAAATAAGGATAAATATTCTTTTATCTTCTTGGTACAAGGTCCGAAACTTTTGGAGAGGGGGCCAGTCGATTAGATCGATCCCAGTACACAACTCTTACTTAATTTATCGACTCCGAAAGGATGAAAGGCAAAGTCGACCTCGACGGAATTTGAACTCAGAACGTAAAGACGGACGAAATACCGCTAAGCATTTTGCTCGTTGTGCAAACGTTTCTTATTTCTTTATTGCCAACAAGGGGCTAAACATAGAGGAGACAAACAAGGACAGACAAAGGGATTAAGTCGATTACATCGACCCCAGTGCGTAACTGGTACTTATTTAATCGACCCCGAGAGAATGAAAGGCAAAGTCGACCTCGGCGGAATTTGAACTCAGAACATAAAGACAGACGAAATACCACTAAGTATTTCGCCCGGCGTGCTAACGTTTCTGCCAGCTCCCCGCCTTAAAGCAAGGATAAATATTGTAACAGCACTGCATATAAAGTTACAAAATAATTAATTCTTAAAAATGTGAAATGTGGTGCTGTTGAATCGGTTAAATTTTCAAATGTGGTGCCAGTGATTCTTCAGAAGGCATTACATATGTATAGGCTAGAACAAGAAAAATTCTACAGAATCTACCCTCAATATATATATTGTTTAGGCATTGCGATACTAATAGCCTGGTGTAGAACTCAATATACAATGCTTCAGAACGAAGAGTTGGTTGAGTACAGAGCAGTAATAAGAAATGAGATGACGAAGGAATTAGCAATTATCTAATGAACTTCATTAGCTCACAACTGTTTCTGCTATAAGATGCAGCGGACTCATAGTTGAGTGCTTGAGTAACACCTTATAGCTTCCCCGAAGCCTCATTGAGTGCTTGAGTAACACCTTATAGCTTCACCGGAGCCTCAATTAGAATCCACTGTAACTTATAGCAGAGGCAACTGTAAACTAAGGCACTTCATTCGGTAATTGTTTATTCCTGTGTCATCTCATTGTCTTTATATATATTTATAATTGTTTTTAATATAGACACAAAAGTAAAATTTGGATGATGGGAATAATTTTATGACGAGCTGAGTAATTCACTGGTGTTTATTTATCAACTCCGAAAGGATGAAAGACAAAGTCGCCCGTGGCGGGATTTGAACTCAGAACGTAAAAAGCCGGAAGAAATATAGCGAAACATTTTCTCCGATTTGCTAACCACTGTCCTTAATTGTTTCTGAGATCGTTGTGATTGACTGATACTTTACTTAATTGACCCCAGAAACATGTGAGGTAAAATTGACCTTAGCGGGAACTGAACTCTGAATACAGAAACTGGCTATGCATAATTAAAGATATAGTAAACGTTTGTAGCAAAGATTTTTGAAATAAAATTTGTGGATACCAATGGAAATTGAAGAAGATTTATAAGGTGATAATAGCCGGTATTCATGTAGATATATTACACAAGTGAGGGTGTGTAGCCTAGTGGTTAGGGTGTTGTACTCATGATTACAAGATCATGGTTTCAATTACTGTAATTGAATCACTTGCGACGTTCAGAATAAATGCTGTTTATCTCTGTTACTTGATACCATGAAAACTGGGCAACCCATCCTATGAGTCCGAGGAATTGAGATAGTAATGTCGAAGGGACGTTTATGTCCCATAAGCATAAGCTGTATATATTTATAGCTAGCAAAGGAAGATTATAGTTTCGAACCACTTCCATTTATTTTGAATAATCTTAGTCCGTTTAGGACTTTTAAGCTGTGGTGTACAAAGTTACACATTTGTAAATGCTATTATTTTACTACAGTTAAAGGCAGCGAGCTGGCGGAATCGTTGTTGCAACGGAGAAAATGCTGAGCGGCATCCATCTTTACGTTCTCAGTCCAAATTCCGCCGAGGTCGACTTTGCCTTTCATCTTTACAGGGTCGTTAAAATAAGTACCAGTTGAGCCCTAGGGTCAATGTAATCGACTCGACCTCTCCCTCAAAATTTCAGGTATTGTCCCTACAATAGAAAGGATTATTTTACTCCAATCACGACAGCCCCATCTTATTTTCATAGCAGTGTACTTACAATCAATAACGTGTCTCTCCTTTTTCTTCGACGACAGGATCTGGTTTGAAAGAGATTTGACTGTTATTTCAAGCAAGTAAAGAAACCGTGATGACTTCCTGCGTTGCCTTGTATTTGTAATGGTTGTTTAGTTTAGCCTCAGCTCAACCTTGAAAAAGCATCTTTTCTTTCTTTCGCCCTTTCAAAGCCTAGCCAGGCTCATGGGCCCGGTTTCCCGGTTTCTATTGCGTATGTGTCCCCTTCCCCCACGCAGCGTTACTCAAGAAACAGGAAGTAAGAGTGAGAGTAAGTTGGGGCGAAAGAGTGCAACAGGGGTCGCCACCACCCCATCCCGGAGCCTCGTGGAGCTTAGGTGTTTTCGCTCAATAAAGACTCACAACGCCCGGTCTGGGAATCGAAACCGCGATCCTCCGACCGCGAGTCCACTGCCCTAACCACTGGGCCATTGCACCTCCACTTGAAAAAAAAGCATACTACATATAATTGAAAATACTTTAGCTATGGTTACCGCGTCTTACTCTCGAGCACTGAGTACTCAGTACTTCATGTTCCTCATTTTCTAAGACGGTAGTGTATAATTTGAGGGATAATTGATAGCTTATTCTAGCTGGTCTAGCCGTTCCAGCAAAGGTCGTCTCGTAAAAATGCCGTATGGTAGTCGTACAGTCGATTAAATCCGTCACAGCGCTTGTTTAGTAATTTTATTTATGGAAACGTGTAATCATGGCTTTACAGTTAAGAATCTCGCTTTGCAACCATGTGGTTTCGGGTTCAGTCCCACTATGTGGTTCCTTCGGAGATGTCTTCTAGTATAGCATCGGATCGATCGATGCCTTGGGAATGAATTCTGTTGAGGGAAACTGTGTGGAAGCCCATTGCATATATATGTGTATTCTTGTGTGTGCATGCGTGTGTGTATGTCTCTGTGATTGTGTTTGTCACCCTCCTCCCACCACCACTGCCTGACAACCAATAATTGTTTGTTTACATCCCGGTATCTCGGTAAACTAGCAGTTCGGCAAAAAAACCCCATTGAATAACTACCAGATTTTAAAAAATAAATATAAGTACCGTGGTTGATTTGTTCGGCTAAACTTTTCGCGGCGGTGCCCTAGCATGGGCGCAATTGAACGAATGAAACAAGTCACGGAAAAATGATAAACTGAGAAGGACAAAATGTGAAGCAAACACCCAGGTGGGGTTTGAACCATGTTCTGATTATTCTATAATGATTTGTTATTGAAACTATGGTGTTTTCTCACCAGTTGAATCAGATATTTCGTTTTAATCCCTCGTAATTTGCTGCTTTTGGTTTTCTGTCAGATCAAGTTAATTGAAATGACTGTGGATCAAAATATTAATTAGCATAAAAGGAAGGGGAACAGATATAAGAAGTGATGATGACGACGACGTTGATGATGATGATGATGACGACGACGGGGGTGATGTTGGTGGTAGTGTCATTGTGGTGGTTGTTTTGATGATGATGATGATGATGATGATGATGATAATGATGATGGTAGTAGTGGTGCTGGTGGCAATGGTAGTTTAAATGCTGGATGACGACGACGACGACGACGACGATGATGATGATGACGGCAATAGCGAGTAGTATGAAGGAATTGGAGTGGGAAGGAAAGAAAAGAAGGGGTGGAGAGAAATAAAGAAGAAAGGAAAGAAAGTAGGAAAGGTGTAGAGTTGTGTTGTGTTATTTGTGTGTGTGTGTGTGTGTGTGTGTGTGTGTGTGTGTGTGTGTGTAAGAGATGGAAGTTATGGAGAAGATCGATAGAATTATAGTGAGAAATAAAGCGAGATCAGGAAGTTAACGAAATGAAAGAAAGAAAGAAAGAAAGAAAGAAGGAAAGAAAGAAAGAGCGAGAGAAAGAAAGGGTGTAAGGAAACAGAAGAAAAATCAAATACATTATTATTAGAATACTGTCAGTAATAGAACTACAATACACTCCTACGCAAAATGCACTACCCATCAATGCTCCTTATAACGTTCTGCGCATGCCCAACTAAAATATTTCACGCAAGATAGAATTGCACTGCTTCCAATAAACGGAGACCTTGAAACAATCTCCCAATGCGAAACACGTTAACCTTGATACTTTCAGCTACACCAAGACCGAATTACTACACGGAAACAGTCTTGCACTGCTATCTCACTCCATTTGAATTTGCTAAAATCCTCTGAAAGCCGATACAAGTGCTAAGCCACTCAGTATCTATTGTTGTTGTTGTTGCTTCCTCCGACACGCCGCTCTGAATGACACATTTCAAGGAACTACCCCGACACTGGTTTCTCGCTGCAACTGGAGCCAGAAAGTCTTAATCATGGGGATGGCAAACGCCCCGACGGATTAACCCTCTTTTCATACGTGGGAAGCAAATCCCTAATCTGGGACATGATGTGCTGCAACACGTTCTTCGTCTCCAACCATGCTGCATCGGCCACAAACCCGGGGTTGTCGACGCCCATAACACAGAAGAGAGGAAGATAAATAAATACAGGATCCTGACCAGTCGGTTGCTGTCGAGTCCTCAGGTGTTTTCTAAACCCGCACTACTGATTTCCTCTACAAAATCGGGATAACTGCGGATCGTCTGAGAAATGAGCCCTATGAGATAGGGTGGCTGTTGCAGCGAGTGCCGCTGGCCATTTTCCGCGGCAAAGCCTTTGCAATTATGTCCGAGAGGCCTGGCTATACAGGCCATTTGTTTTAGAATGTTTAACCCGTTATCCCACCAACCCACATTCTGCTGCTTAAGCCTCTTCTTTTTCTTTTTCTTTGTTTTCTTGGTGATATACTTACGGGTTTTTACTCGATAATCTGATCTTTTATACTTTTAATGCATTTTTCCTTTCTGTAAAAATATCTCAATAAAAATACAGTCTAATACCATTAAAAAATAGGCAAAAATATTTTAGCCTCACTCTGTCTTTTAAGAAGTGCGTAGGCTTACATTTATTGATGTGATCTTTTCTTATTTTCAATTTTTAGACGTTAGGCTGTGATTTGAATGAAATCTAACTGTTATTTCTAGCAGGTCAAGCCAGCGACTATGTAGATTTTTTTGTTTTGTTTTCTTATGTTTGTCTCAATTATCTGTTGATCTCCCTTGGTGACCTTACATGCATATAACATTGTCGCAACTCTTTTCCTTTCCCTCCTAGCCGAGCAGCTCTTGTCGGAACAAGAAACGATTGCAGTTCTGATTTATTGCTGAGCCGCTACAAAGCATAAGGGATCCTTCCACTAATTCTCTATCCAAATTACAAGTTCAGGTTTATACCTGTAATTGTTGGGATACTGGGATATGTAACACACTGGCTAAATACCAATCTTGAGAAATTAGGCTTCTCAAAACCAGAAAGGAGAAAGCTGATTCGGAGACTACAGATCCAAGCCATCAATGGAACTGTAGAGATCTGTAAAACTTTGCAGAAGTTTATAATTTAAGTATATATGAGCATGTCTGAATATGCAACTATATGCATGAGAATACATACATAAAACAAAAAACATGCAAATCTACTCATATACATACACACATAGCCTTGGATCTAGGTTAGAAACCGGCTCTTTCTCTATTGACAAAAAATTTTGTAATAAACTGAATAATGACATATATACATACGTACATACATACAAAAATACCCTGTTGATGTTGAAATTCCAATGAAGGAGCCTTGGATCTAGGTTAGAAACCGGCTTTTCCTCTAATTAGCAAGAGAGCTTGAAATGAAGCAGAATAATGACACACGTACATACATACATACATACATACATACATACATACATACATACATACATACATACATACATATGAAACCATATACATGTTTACAAGAGCAGTAAACACGTCATCAGCTAACTTCCTCTTAGCGAATTGCCGTCGATTTAATTCTTTAATTAATCATTACCGATAATTAAAGATATTGGAATAATTTGTCAGACTTTAAGGAAAATGTGTTCCAAATCTTAATCACTTAATGTTTCATCTGTTAATTTACAGATAAATTTTATATCGATTTTTTATTTTTCATATGGTAGAGATTTGATTAATATGTTTCAAGAATGAAAGCGAGGGAGGAAAGAAGAAAAAGATCTATCTATCTATCTATCTATCTATCTATCTATCTATCTATACACAGCCGGAGGGATAGGTTTCTTTATTAGCCACACAGGGCTCAACACAGAGGGGACAAAATACAAATGTAGAGTTTTTCTTTTCGAGGGGGTCGAAAACAAAGCAGAAAAAAAAACAAAAGTGGGGACAACGATGAAAAAAAACATCGCAAAACGTTTGGGGTATTTACAAAAAATACGAAATAATACAAAAAATTCCCAATAAATGGGGAGGTTATCCGTGGAAAGAAAAACCTACGAAAAGACCACGGTAACCTCGGTCTTTAGCGTCACAGTTTGTTAAATAAAATTTCTTTTATTTAAGCAAGAAACGTGAGTAACTCTCTGTTTACAAAATTTTAAAACGTTTTATAGAATCATGGTCAAGGTGGCTTCGTCATTTATACGTGCCATTCTTGCTACATGTATCCATCTTTTTGCGAAACATTTGCTAGACAACACTTGCCTCTCTACTCTCACCTTCCTTTTCAAGTGATACTTGAAAAAGTTGATGAGAGATTGACCAGAGAGGAAAGTATTTGTCTCTAATCCTTTCAGACGCGTCCACCAGATGCATTCTTTGGCCATAGCCACAAGTACGATAAATACAGCTCTTCCTTCCCGTTTAAAGGAAGGAGGCGTGACGATATTGACGATAGACTCGGTTGATAAACCGACTCGTCCCACACGCGACAGCAGTCGTTCGACATAAGCACACAGCTCCGAAATGGTTGGACACTGCACGAGTGCGTGCAGAACGGTTTCATCGCTCTGACCGCATCTCGGGCAGGTCGGCCCCGCATTTCGCGAGCCGTGTCTATAGAGCTTATCCCGAACGGGTAGCGCCTCTCGGTAACACTGCCAGGCCAGGGATCTCTGGAAGTTGTCCATAGGTCCCGGCCCGAAAGTCGTCCTGAACAGGCGGGTCAGGTATTCCTCGTCGACGCCCAGGTTCGCCCCGAGATCGTCGTCGTACCTGCCCTCCACTAATCCCCTATATAATGACTTCGTTGTGATGCAGCCGCTCAAGGTCGACCCGGGACGGTAAAGTTGTTGCAGAGCAAAGCGACACTCACGGTGCCATTCGCCATTCCTCGGCCTCTTTTTGATCCACGACTGCAGCTCGGTCATGGAGACGAGCTGCGGGAAAGCGCGTCGCACAAACGGCGACCACACCTGCTCACCGTCGTCTACGTAGAGCCGGAGATGTCGCAGTCTCAGCGCATGTCTGCGCATCATCAACCACGGCATGCCCAGCCCTCCTTTCAGCGGGTGTTGGCAACAAACGGATCGCCTCACCATCGGAACGCTTCCTTTCCACAAAAAGCGGAAGAGGATGCGCTCCATTTCGGTGATGGCGCGATCGGGACAAGGCACGACGGTCAGGCGGTATTCGATGACGGACGCGATGTACGCGTTCGCCACCTCCGCCCGACCTTTTAGGGACAGCTTCCTCTCGGACCATTGCCGGCAGAGAGTGGCCACCCTACTCGTTATCTCGTCCCAGTTCTTCTCCGTTTGCAGGTCCGGACCGAACCAGACTTCGAGCAACTTGACCGGACCGTCCGTCCAGCGTCCCACTACTGAGGCGCTGCCGGACAGTATGGGCTTGCTTCTCCAGGTGCCGAGCAGCAAACCCACCGACTTATCCCGGTTGATTTTCGCTCCCGTCACCGCTTCGTAGTCTTTCAGCGTCTCGCCGACAAGCTCGATGTGCTCGTGGCTAGACGCTATGACGGTGACGTCGTCCGCGTATGCCGACACGCTCGTCCCGCACCCCAGTTCTCGCGGGATGCCCCTCAGCGTCGCCAGCTTCCGCAGTAGTGGCTCGAGAGTCAATACGTACAGGAGCGGCGACAGGGGGCATCCTTGACGAACCGAACGTGCAATGTCGAAGGGTCCCGATAGACGTCCATTGATGCGAACAACCGAACGGATGCCTGTGTACAAGGCAGCCATCCAGCCGCGGAAAACGGGACCGAAGCCGGCCGCTTCGAGGACGGCCTCCAAGTATCGATGGTCTACCCTATCGAAAGCTTTCGATTGATCCAAATTGATCAGGGCCCCACCCATGCCAGGTTCCTTAACTACCCTCTCTATGATGTAGCGCATCAGATGGAGGTTGTCATGGATGCTCCGACCCGGCACGGCGCACGTCTGCTCCGTGCCGACCAGTTTCTCGATGACAAGCGCCAACCGCTTGGCTAACACCTTGGCCAAAATTTTCATGTCTGCATTGAGCAGAGTGATGGGCCTAAAGTTATCTATGGCGTCCCCCTTGTTTGGATCTTTCTTCAGCAGCGTTACCGCTCCTCGGCTCACAAAACCGGGAATGCTCCAGTTCTGCTGCCAGTTGCAGTACACGGCCGCCAAGACTTCTCCAAACAAGTCTGGCATACAGTTGTAAAGCTCGTAGGGCAGACCATCCAAACCCGGAGATTTGTCCGTCGAGCAACCCACCATCGCGTCCCTCACCTCCTCCGCCGTGATGACCCCTTCGCAGCACTCCGCCTCTCTTGCCGAGAGTCGTGGCAAGCTGTGCAGGTAAGCACTAAAGTCCACCCTACCTTCTCGCTCGCCACTCCTCCCGAACAGTCGGGAAAAATGCCGCTGAAACGCCTCGCACATCTTGCTCGGCTCGAGCAATTCGCGCCCCTGTTCGTCTACCAGAGACCGGATGGTGGCTCTGTTACCCCGCTGCGCCTCCGCCACCCGGGCCTCTCGTGCGGCTCCAACACCTTCATTCCTCAGAGCACGCATCCTTGCCCTGACAGCACACCCTTCGTGTTTAGCATTGAAGTGTTGGTCGAGGGCCAACCTCGCCGCTAAAACGTCGGATGCGATGCCACTTCGCAATGCCTCTTCTAACTTTATCACTAGCTCCCCCTCTACTCTGTTCCTGTCTACAGCTAGTGCCCTGCTATACCTTATTGCTTCCGCCCTTACTGCTCTCTTGAGGGCAAACCACCATTTGTTGTTGACGATGGCTCCCGTCAAAGCCCTCTTTACTAACGTGCTAATCCGGTCTCTGAAAACCTGTCTCGACGGGAAAGACGCGTTTAGTTTCCAGTAACCGGGACCCTGCCTATGTGCCTTATCTAAGTCTAGCGTCACAAGTTTGTGATCCGTGTAGCTGACTATGTGGAACTGTGGACATCCTAAATTATCTCTATCTCTTGTCCTACACACTATCCTATATAGATACGATCTCGACGACCCAATGCGGTTGCTCCAAGTCCACGTTGGCACATTTGGGTGGTCGAGTCGGTACCTGTCAGACAACTGGAAGCGTCTGAGCAGGTCTATGAGGCCTTTGCATCCTCTTCTAGTTTTGTCACTCCCCACGTAGTCTAGATGCGACCTGTTAAAGGAGGCACATAAACTGCCAGCAACCGAAAAGCGCCTCCATCGCTGCCGTCCACATCTAGGACAACCAGTCTACCCTCCGGGTCCGTAAATATCGTCTTTACTTGGAGATCCAGACTCTTGCGAAAAAGAACCGCCGTGCCACTACCGCCCATCCTCGGCAGACAGGGAGAAAAATAAATGTTAAACTGTCCGCCAAACATGGACTTTAGGGCCCGCGGTTCATGGAGTCTGGTCTCACTAATGGCTATGATATCCAAATTGTGTGACTTGATGTCATTTAAGAGGTACCCTTGTTTCCAAGGGGACCCTAAGCCACGCACATTCACACAACCAATCTTCACCATGATTCTATTTATACGTGTGCTTTAAAGCACAAAACAAAAGAACAGGATGTTACTTACCGTTCGAAAGTTTTGTTTTCTCCTTGGATTTTTCACCAAGGAGGCTATTGTACAATTTCTTGCACAAATATTTCTGGAATCCCCCTACCGAGTAGGGGTAGAGGGATTTTATTGTGTTGTGTAATGCTGGTGTTACATGATAAATTTTAATATGTTTTGGCGGTGTTGTGCGTGGGTGGTTGTTTGTTTTGATGTCGTTATTTGTGATGTTTGTTTTAGAGTTGATGTAATTCATCAACTCTGTGTTTGTAGTGTCTATTGCTGTTAGCATTGTTTTTGGTGTGTTAGCATTGGTGTTTATCGTGTAGGCGTTGGGAGTGTTTTCGGGAGATGTGAATCTCCCTGCTTTGTTGTTGTTCGTTTTTCTTTTTTTGCTCCTCTTCCTCCTTCCTTTTTGGGCAATTTTCCATTCCTCAGTACTTGACTCGTCTTCAGATGAAAACTCTGAGGAATTGGAAGGAGGTAGAGGCATGTTGTATGCTTCTGTGTTTGCTTGTGTAAGTGGTTGTATTGTTGTTTTTGTTGTTGTTGGTTGTTGAATTTTTGGTTGTGGTGTAAGTGATGTGGGGGAAGGGGTATCAGTTTTTGTATTGTCTTTTCTTTTTTCGTCTTCTTTGTTTGTTAATTTTGTAGTTTTTGTTGTATTTTCTTTCGTTGATGTTGTTGATGTTGCTTTTATTGTTTTTTGTGTGGATGGCGGTGTGGGCAGCAAGGCTTTTTTTGTGTGTTTAGTTAGTTCTTGTTGTTGTTGTTGTTGTGTTTTTCGGGCAGTCGGACACTCCTTTTTAAGGTGTGCCTCGCTGTCGCATAAGTAACAGCGAGGCCGCCTGCCCTCTACTACTATATGCAACTTTTGGTTTGTTGCCAAACGGATGTATGGTGGGATTTTTTTGATTTCTTGTTCGTTTGTGTGGAACAAGATTTGTATCCTTTTTCCGGTCCAATTGCTCTCTCCAACGTTTATTTTCAGTATGTTAATGTTGTCCATATCAATACATATGGCCGATATCAACCATAGTGTGTCGATTGTTGGAGGTGCGTGCTTTATTGTTACCTTTGTTACCTTTTGGCCAAGGTAACTGGGTAACATTGTTATTTCAGGTGTGTGAAGAGTTAGCGTTGAATACGTCTTCGCCAACTCTTCATTTCGAAAAATCATCTGAACTTGTGCAAACCTATAATACGTGATATAGGATTTTTTGTCCCAAATAGATCTCAAGCATCTTTCGATCTTGTCTATACTGGCTTGCTCCGGCCTTTTACTTTTTGTGTTTATTATTTTATAAATTATTGTTTTCCTATTTGCTTCGTCTAATATGTGTTGTGGTACGTTTAAGCGTATTTCACCGCTTTCTTTGGTGATTAATTTTCTCATCTCTATTATTTCTTTTGTTGTGTAGGACACAACAGTTTCACTTTGCTTCAAAGCTTCAGCAAAGTTTTTGTTTGTGTTATTGTTGTTATTGTTGTTGCTGGTGCTGGTACTGGTATTGGTAGTAGATGTGGTATTTGTTTCAGTGGTGTTGTGGCTTTTTCCTTCCTCTCTTTCGCTTGCTGCTGGTGAAGGGAGCAAAAGTTGAGTTGAAATGTTGCTGCTGCTGCTGTTGTTGTTGTTGTCGTTGTTGTTGTTGGTGGTGGTGGTAATGATGTCGTCACCAGAATTGGTGCTGACGTCACATTCTTTGGAAATATTGTCTATGTTCTGTTTTGTAACCTTGGTTACAGTTTTGTTTTTGTTGTTGTTGGTGGTGGTGGTGGCGGTGTTAACACTTGAATTTGTGTGTGTAAATTCTTTTTTCTTTTTCTCCATTCTCTCGTTTAACTGTGAGGAAGGAAGACTAGGAAATTCTTTTTCGAACGAAACACTGCAAAATGCAGCGTTCGTGTCACAAAGATTTTCATGGCTACAAGACGCCATCGTCTCAAAAAAAAAAAATGGCTAGAAAGCCGAAATTGTTTTTTATATCCTGGAAATGTGCCACACAGGGCAGATTTCCGTCGCAAAAAAATGCAAGTGAAAAAGAGGGGGAGAGAAAGAGATAACATGAAAAAGGGAGGAAAACGAATGAAACAGAAAGATGTGAAATAGGAGAGATAGATAGATATAGGGGTCGGTCGGTAGGCTGATAGGTCGATAGACATGATGATCGGTAGGTAGTTCGATAGGCTAGTCGGTGGGGATGTAGGAAGATAGATGTGTAGATAGATCGATTGTCAATCAAATAAGGAAAATGTTTGAAATAAATAAGCAAATGAGAAAAAAAGTGAGAACGATCTTTCTCCGCTGGTTATCTCACTGGGTCATTGTACAATAATTGAAAACAACTTCGCGCTGTAACCTCTATTTCAAGTATTTTTGACTCTAATACAAACTCACCGACTACCAAGCTATGTGTGTGAGTGTGTGTGCTATTTAAGTGTAATAGTATGCATGTACGTGTGTGTGTGTGCATGTGTGCCTGGAAGAAGTAGTGCTGCCCTAGGTCAAAAGGGTGGCTGCTGGAAGAACCTATGTCTGGCAACAGGACTCTACACCATGCCACAATAGCAGGAGAACGTAGTCATGGCTGTCAATAAATTTCTGCGACCACACCACCCCTAACATCTGGCCACCTAACTCCCCAGACTGCAACCCCCTTGATTATTGTGTGGGGTGCGGTTGACAGAGAGATATATATACTTACATTACGTAGTAGGCATTGATATGAACTCACTTTGTTGCACAGCAAACATCTAATTGATAATCGACCTTCCTCCAGGTGCGCTGAATCATATTAGGATTCACATTCGCAATCGCTGCGCGAATTCTCTCTTAAATGTTGCAGATCTCGGATTTTTTCTGCGTTGACAATGTTCTTAAGATAACTCCAAAAGAGAAAGTCCATAGGAGTTAGATCAGGGCTTCTAGGTGGCCACAAAACAGGACCACTCCTTCCAATCCAACGGACAGGGAATCTGTTGTTGAGAACTTGTCGCACAATATGACTGTAGTGAGCCGGCGCTCCGTCCTGCTGGAAAATTACACTTATTCCTCTTTCTATTCCAATGTCTGCAATTTGAGGGAACTCATAAATTGTCCAAGTATATCCAAGTAACTAGCGCCCGCAATCATGCTTTCTGCAAACATGGAAAAGCCGACAACATGATCATGCAGGGGTCCACACGACATATTAACCTTGGGCGAATCACGGACGTACTGAAAAACTTCATTGGGTTGCTGAGGACCTCATATCCGACTGTTATGTCGGTTAACACAACCATTTATGTGGAATGTTGCTTCAATACTAAATAAAATTCTGTTAAGATAACTATCATCATCATCAATTTCTCTCAGCATCGTTAAAGCAAATTCAATGTGTTTAGGCCTATCTGTCTCCTTAATTTTTTTGTCTCATTTGAATTCTGTAAGCATGCGGTCTTAGGCGTTTATGTAGCACATTTCGAATTGTTGTTTTAGGCATACGAAGTTCCAAACTGCGTCGAGCGATGAACTTCTCAGGACTACGCAAACATGACAGTCTCAAACGTTCTACATTCTCTTCTGACGCGCGTGGCCGGCCTGGAGATTTCTTAATGTTTACATTTCCAGTTTCCTTAAACTGTTTAAACCAACGAACAATGGTTCTGTCTGAAGGTGAATCTTGTCCATAAGTACGCCGAAAATGACGTTGTACTAAAACAACTGACTTAAACTCAACGTACCACAGCACACTGCGTTTTCTGCCGTACAGTCGTTATGATTGCCGTGGAGTGATTGGCCAGAGGCTTGCTAGTGAAATAGTGATTTCAAGGACAACACAGTGACAAATATCATAACTCCTACAGTTGTTAAATAGTCCCACGTTGATTTCATACAGACCGCTTGCTTATAGCTAGTGCAATTGAAATATACGCAATTAAGTAGATACAGGCATATGCATACATAGTCGGTGTGCTTTGACACCAAATTACACGCACGAGTCACTGGTAGAAGTCCCTTGGTGGTGGTGGTCGTGATTACTCTATAATATGCTCACGAGATTTAATCTGACCGAAGGATATAGCAGAAGACATGTATCCGAGATGCAGCGCAGTGTGATCGAATAAAGGTCTTCATAATTGTGAAAAATTTCTACAATCATAAAATGAAGGAAGTGAATATCCCGACAGATCTTAGCCTCGATCTCAAACCAAACAAATCTAAACAAATGACTTGCACGGAACAAGAAACTGAATATTTCAGTAAAGTTAAAACAGTAACAAACGGGGAAGGCTACTGCGAAAGACGTTTAATATACTAATTTACTAATTATACGCTTTTATTCATATATTTCCACACTCTCTTAAGAATACACACACATTCTGCACAGAGAATACGTAGTAATGAATACAAAGCAATGACAGTAATATGAACACCGTAAAATTAGCAAAAGTGTCACAATGACCATCATGTGTCGGTAAATACAATACTAAGGTAAATTGAAAGGTAATTCAAGTGAGGGCTTTTGGATTGAAATAATCTCAACGGAGTAATAATCAAATTGATGGTGTAGAGAATACAAAGGATGAGGCAGAAGAAGGAATTAGTTTTATTTAATGAATGTCGTTAATGGAAACCTGTTGTTGATTTTCATTAGATGTGATGTTTATCACGCTTGTTTGTCAAGACGACAATAAACCAAAACGACTGATTAAATAATACAAGCTAGTATCGAATACATATATATATATATATATATATATATATATATACATGTACACAAACACACACGTGCATACTTACAAAGATACATACGCGCGCTCTCTCT
Source organism: Octopus bimaculoides (assembly GCF_046866305.1). Taxonomy (NCBI): domain Eukaryota; kingdom Metazoa; phylum Mollusca; class Cephalopoda; order Octopoda; family Octopodidae; genus Octopus; species Octopus bimaculoides. The sequence continues at coordinate 63,931,991 of NC_142928.1, forward strand.
CTCTCTCTCTCACACACGAACGAATAAACAAACAAACATGCACATATCGTTTTACAGCTTTGTTGTACGCTTTTCTCTGACAGCAGACGACAATAGTCTTATCTTCCTTAATTCTCTATGCTTGCCAGTTTCTCTCTCTTTGTCTTTCACTCTTTCTTTCTCTCTATAACACACACACACATAACATATATGTATATATATATATATATATATATATATATATATATATATATATATACGCACACACATGTTTATATTCATGTGTGTGTGTTTGTGTGTGCGTGCGTGAACATTTGCAAAAATCAATGCGAATGCATGAGTAATTATACCTGCGTTGTGTAGTTTAATTACTATCCTAATGAATCTGGTCTTCATTGCTATATTACCTGCAATATAAGTTGTTTCAATTTGGCTTAATAATTATTTTCCTTTAATCCTTGGCTCCACAATTTCTTATTTTTGTTTGTGTGTCTGTGTGTGTATGTGTGATGGTGCTGGTTTGGTTTTTAGATCCATCTACCCATACCTCATATCTTAATCCTCGTTCTTTTAATTCACATTCAGTTCTTCTCTGTCTCAATCTCAAATAAGCTAGATAAACGTAATTACTTAAAAGATAAAGATCAGATCTTATTTCGAGATTGTGTGCCTTTCTTTTAATGACGCGTAGGTTTACAGTTTCAGCTGTTATAACTGTTGTTTCGTTGTTGCTGTGTGTAAATTTAAGCACCAGGTGGCGCTAGATTTAGATTATCACCCTAAATGCAAGTGTCCAGCTGAATGACACAAGATAGATTCCATCATTCTCTCAAAGAACATTTAAGACTTCTTGAGCTTGGATTCATGCAGTCCACGTGCTTGTGTCGTAATAGCGGCTTCTTTTACTATTTGGAAGATTTTAAGGATTTGTCTTGTCTTTTGGTGCTACATGTCTACAAAGCAACCAAGACTTACTGCAGTCTCTCTGCAGCGTAGCCTTTTCTGGCCCATTTCTGAGTTGGTTGTTACTGTTTTCCTCCAAATATCAATTCCCCTACGACAGTACTTGGAATTAGAATATCTTTACAGTTAAGTAGATCGAGCCATTTAAGAGTCTTAGCCAATCATCCAATACAGTGCTACGGGCAGGACACGAACTGTTGACCTCCGGACTGTATACTAGGTCCTACAGTCCGACGCACTGCCATGCTGTAGGATCGAACACGAAGCTACCCCGTGGTATTACATTTTTTGAAAGTCACACAACCACTCAT
>NC_142928.1:63938243-63945743 GCF_046866305.1 Octopus bimaculoides
CACAAGACAAAACTGACGCTTAATTGTTTCCATGTATGCGAAGGTTTATTATTATACACAATGTTACATACATGAAATGGGTATAGATTTAGACATGCGAACATAAATGCACGCACAACTGCGTGCGCACACACACACACACACACACACACACACACACTCACACATAGACACGCTCGGTTGTACAAATAACTAACACAACGGCACCCATACATAGCTGAGCTGATTGTTTTTTGTATTAAGAATCACATCTAAAATAGCAGAAGAGAACCACTTTCATATTTACACACACACACACATACATATATACATATCCTTATATACATATCCTTATATACATATATGTATATATACATATATATTTCTGTATGCATGTATAGATGGATGGATGGCTGGATGGATGGATGGATATGCATGCCTGTACATGCATATATATATATTTATATGAATTGTATATGCATATGCATATATGTATATATATATATATATATATATATATATATATATATATATATATATATATATATATTATGATTGACCGTTGACTGAACACTATTCAATTTTGTTTCTCCGTGTTTTTCTCCTTGTCTCCGTATTCTTTCTGTTGAAGAGCGTAGCTCGAAACGTCAAAGACTTTCCGTATTCCCGAGCGTCATACTAATATATCCTTTTGTTATTTACACCACCTGTCCTCGTCTGTTGTTATTATTTGTATATTCTCCCATATATATATATATATATATATATATATATGTGTGTGTGTGTGTGTGTGTGTGTGTGTGTGTGTGTGTGTGTGCGCAAACGTGTGTGTATTAATTTAACTTTCTTACTTTACATCTTCGTGTTTTGATATGAATGCGCACATAGACGCACTCACTCGTGCACATGCGTGCATAGATGGGCACACATATGTCTCTAGCCACACACACACACACACGTACGCACGCACACATGTAATTGCATGCATAGGTTAGTATTTACAGAAATATCTTTGCATTACTTATTTTTATACATTTGTGTGTGCACTTGTACATATATGTACGAATAGGTACGATGAAGTGATTATGAAATATTTTTCGGAACCACTGGGTCCTCTGTTCGATCCCATTGCAAGTTAGTTTGAAGTAGAGTTCTTTATTATAACCTTGCGCTTTTCTAAAACTTACGAGTGAAATTTAGCTGGTGGGTACCTAGTGGAAGTCCTGCGGATGGACCCCACTTGTAATCGCAAATGCCAGCTTTCACACAAATTATAATACCTTGATTCTTTTTGAGAATTAGCTTTAAAATATGTGTGTCAATGAAGCATCTAGCTGCTGAAACGTTAATTCAATGACCAAGTGGTCAAGTTGATCAGACAACTGAATACTCACCGCTTGAACCGACGGAGATCCGTTATTTACTAGGACTTGCACACATACACGCACACATTCTTTCTCACACTCTCTCCGATTCTCTCTACATCACACATACACGTTTGTGTACGTATATTTGTTTCCATCTATGATAGTTTCTTTCTTTATATCTACACAAAATATATTGCGTATCTTATTTATTTTTCGTTACTCTAATATGATATTCCGTAATTTATTTACAGTTAGCCTAAAATATATGCCTTCAAAAACCAAAGTATTTAATTCCGTAAATAATTCTGATATGTCATTCGTATTTGCAAGAAAAAAAAAACTAAATAAATAAATAAAGTAAGAAAATAAACCCATAGCAAAAACAAGGCAGAATGAAAGCATTATTAGCCATCGTCACTGCATATTTTATTCTAGTTTAGCTTGTTAATGCTCCATGAATTAAATATCGCTGACATCGAAAAGCTAAGTAGTTTTAGACATCACTTCAGAACGTTTTATTTTATTGGATTTTGGTGAAATACATTTATTTAATTCAACGTTTTTAATATCTGTTTAATCACTTCTATTACTGAATTATATCCCTTAATTCTTTCTTTTCATTTTGTACGTTCAGCTTGTGGTAAATATACACGAGATCTGAAGCACCGGAGTATCATTTTGTGTTGCGCACACACCACACGTAAAAATACACAAACATGAGAACACATCCTCACGCACACACAAATACACGCATACATACACAGACATAATTTGATTGGTTAATACGAAATACACGCATACATACACATATATAATTTGTTTGGTTAATATGAAAGTCATGCCCAAAGGCGTCGAGCTGGCAGAATCGTTAGCACGTTGAGTAAAATGCTTAGCGGCATTTCGTCCGTCTTCACATCCTGAGTTCAAATTCCACCAGGGTCGAATTTGCCTTTCATTCTTTCGGGGGTCGATAAAATAAGTACCAGTTGATCCCTGGGCATGTGCCAAAATTTGAAATCTATATGAAAGTCATATAGAATTACGAATTACCACGAATTACTTTCGTTGTAACCTCTTTTCCGTGTGTTTATATATATGAGGGTAAGTGTAGATATATATGTGCGTGTATATATATATATATACATATATATATATATATATATATATATATATATATATATATATATATATATATATATATATATATATATATATATATATATATATATATATATATATATACATATATATATATATATATACGTATATATGGAGTGGCTGTGTGGTAAGTAGATTGCTTACCAACCACATGGTTCCGATTTCAGTTCTGCTGCGTGGTACCTTGGGCAAGTGTCTTTTACTATAGCCTCGGAACGCCCAAAGCCTTGTGAGTGGATTTGGTAGACGTAAACTGAAAGAAGCCCGTCGTATATATGTATATGTATATATATGTGTGTCTGTGTTTGTCCACCCAACATCGCTTGACAACCGATGCTGGTGTGTTTACGTCCCCGTAACTTAGCGGTTCGGCAAAGAGACTGATAGAATAAGTACTAAGCTTACAAAGAATAAATCTTATGTAAACATACATACATACATACATACTTATACACATACATATCACTGTATACCTGTATCGGCCAGACTATCGGCTTTTCTTATACACAATGTGCTTACAATTCTTTCTTGATTGCACCATTCTTTTACATTTTCTCCAAATATAAGTGTACGTGTGTGTGTGTATGTGTGTGTGTGGGGTGGTCGGTGAACGAGTCTCTCTGTGAGTGTCTGTATGTTGTTATCGCTTTCGTCTAGGCTCGGCTTCGCAACAATAAAATAGAAACATAACTACAACATTTACAGATATACAGAATCTTAGACTTTTGCATTCAAGAACTACATTGTGGAAAGATTTCTCTCATTTTTACGATGGTTGAACCCTTTGTAAGATTTAGCTGATATTTCTTGACCGTCGATATACCACTTCAGGGTTCAAACGAATATATATATATATATATATATATATATATATATATATATATATATATATATACATATGTGTGTGTGTGTGTGTGTGTGTGTGTGTGTGTGTGTGTGTGAGTAAGTGCGTTTGTGCGCGCGCATGCGTTTGTGTGTGTGTGTGTGTGTGTTATGTGTTTGCGCGTGTGTAGTGGTGGTGGGGCGGCGCGCTTGATATGTGGTATATGTAATGTGAATATACATTACTATCAATGTCTTCACGCGCGTGAGCACGAGTATATATGTATGTTTATGTATGCGCCTGCTTGTGTACGCGTACACACAAGCACACACACACACACACACACACACACACACACACACGCACACACACACACACACACAACCCCCCCACACATATATACATTCGCACATAAACGTACTCAAAGTAGGGATAAATATTTATCGATATTTATGTGTGTATATATATGTATATATCCATATATGTACGTATATATATATGCATACATATAAACATATATGTATACATATATGTGTATATAACACACATACATATATATGCACACCTAAGTAATACATGTGTGTATACACAAACACACACACACATGTTTATTGCAGTATTTCCCTCATTTAAGCACCGTCAGCAGGAGATAATAGAAATAAAAACAGGATTTACGGCAGGCGCTAAATCTATTTATTTTTCTCTAAACTTTGTAAATCACCACGCAACAGTCTTTTCCAATTTCAGACACATCGACGCTCGGACATTAACTTATGATTTGCGTCGATAAATGCTTTCACACACACACACACACACACACACACACACACACACACACACACACACACACACACACACACATTCGCACGCACAAGCACACACACACATTCGCACGCACAAGCACACGCACACAAACACACACACACACACACACGCACACACACAAATAAACATACACATGATTAAGAACACAAATACACACAACTATATATATATATATATATATATATATATATATATATATATATATATATATATATATATATATATATATATACATACATATATATATATATATGTATACAAATCTCCCTTCCTCTTCGTATCTCCTATATACATACATACATACATACATACATACATATACATTCCGAGTTCGATTCCAAGCAGTCAACTGAATGATAATAATAATAATAATAATAATAATAATAATAATAATAATAATAATAATAATAATAATAATGATGATGATGATAACATCGAAAAATACCTTAGGAATGAGAAACCAGGTTCTAAATTTCCGCAAGACACCTGATGATGGCTGGACGGTATATCAGCCGAAACGTTGTGTTAACAACAAACAAGATGAGTTCAAATAGCAGTCAAATGTAAATAATGTACATAATTCCTCATCACTTCAATATAGAACTATAAATATATATATATATATATATATATATATATATATATATATATATATATATATATATATATATATATATATATATCATACATACATACATACATACATACATACATACATACATACATACATATATATATATATATATATATATATATATATATATATATATATATATATATATATATACATATATATATATACATATACATATATGTGTGTGTATGTATATATATATATATATATATATATATATATATATATATATATATATATGCATATATATTATATATATATAATAGATTTTCCTGCGAACCCATAGAAAACAAACTTCAACCAGCTATTCTGATTATATGTCTGGTCTGTGCACACGTTTGAATGTGGCGTGTGCACAGACATATAATCAGAATAGCTGGTTGAAGTTTGTTTTCCATGGGTTAGCAGGTGAGATTTGAGGCCAGCCAAAGACAGACATAGTCTGTCACAGACTGTGCACACAAAAAGGTCCTTGTCATTCACCTTCTCGATCTTTACATTTTTCCTTAAATATCTCTTGAGCCCTGCTTGCGTCATCCTGGCCTCTTCAAACGCTTTCACTCCACTCCACACCCTTGTTCGCCATCCAACTCGATCTGAAGCGAGGGCTTCTATATCTTTTGGAGCCATTCCAATTGACTTCATAGCAGTCCTTATGCCATCCTTAAACCTTGTCTTAGGTTTATGCCGATAACGTTTCCCCTCTGCAAGCTCACCATAAAACGGCTGTTTCGGCATGCGTTCATCTGCCATTCGAACAATATGGCCACACCATCTCAATTGGTTCCTCAAAATCATGCCTTTAATTGAGGGGATGCCTGCAGATGCAAGGATATCTGTGTTTGGAGTAAAAGAATTCCATTTAATTCTTTAAATATGACGAAGGCATTTTTGGTGGAATTTTTCTAACATTTTAAAATGCCTTTCATAATAAGTCCAAGTTTCACAGGAATACAATATATATATATATACATACGCGCAGGCGTAGTTCTGTGGTAAGAAGCTTGCTTCCCAACCACGTGGTTCTGAGTTCAGTCCCACTGCGTAGCATCTTCGACAAGTGTCTTCTACTATATCCTCAGGCCGACCAGAGCCTTGTGAGTGAATTTGGTAGACGGAACCTGAAAGAATCCCATCGTATATATATATCTATATATATATATATATATATATATATATATATATATATAAATATATATATATATACACACACACACACACACACACACACACACACACACACACACACATATATATATACATATATATATATATATATATATATATATATATATATATATATATATATATATATATATGCTTATGTATACATGTATGTACCTATTGGTACCTGTGTGTCTGAGATGTCGCGTGCATATATATATATATATATATATATATATATGTGTCTTAGCATTCTTACTTCGTTCTCAGTCGGCCAAAAATACTCATTACGTGGAGTAGAGTATGACTATTTATTCACTTGAACTGTTTGCATTTATTTAGTTTATTTCCATGCACCGTTTTGTAGAGTACTCATATGTTCCCTGTCGAAAGTGGTCTAGACTTTCGCTATTTTATTGAATGAGATAGATTACGTAAATCACTCATAAGTGTAATAAAGCCAAACAGAAACCTCTTTCATTCGGAGGGACAGCTTTGCACGACATACATATATATATGTGTTTGTGTATGTATGTATGTATGTATGTATACACACACACATACACACACATATATATATATATATATACATACATATATGTGTGTGTAGGTATATATATATATATATATATATATATATATATATATATATATATATATATATATATATATATATATATATATATATATATATATATAAATATAAATACACACATACGTATACATATATCATTTAATGCATTTTTAATGCATACAGTATAAAGATAAGAGCTACTTATAGTTTCATGCCCTGGATGCACGGGCACGGTAATTCGGCATATTTATATTATGTGCTTTATCTCTCCTAGCACTCGTTAAGGCTCAGTGCACATTGTTAGACTTATTTGAAAACCAGAATGTTGGTACATGAGAAGACACGAGAAAAAGATAAATGTGGAGTGAGAACACAAAGGATGAATAAAACAGGAAAAGAAATGAAAGAAAAGACAAGAAACCAAGAGTCGTGACCCTTTTGTCCATAGAAAACATAGTTAATCTAAATGGTGTAGAATAATTCAACAGTGTGGAGGCCAAAGATTTGAGACAGCTGCTGAATCTGGAGAGAGTAGTGTCCTCCAGTACTTGCATTTGCTGAAAATTTCGAATCTCGAATTATGTAGTGTGGTGGATTCTTTTGATTTAAAAATAATGCTCGATCCATCAGCTACGCATAACTTGCATCTCTTTGACTATACACATGTAGTATGAATTTTCTCCACAATTCTCCACTTGATTATATGTAGTGTGTAGTTAATCTTCAGAACCCGTATGTGGTTTAGTTAAATTTTTGACGATGTGTCGGAAAGAAGATGGGTGGTTTGTATAACGGCTTTTAAAATTGCTTCGTATTACCCGATATCAATACTTCAGAGATATCCTTCTGTAGTCCACAAAGCCAAGGCAAACAAGAGTCTTTGATGTAGTGTAAAACGCTTGGACTACTACCAAACCATTATATATATATACATACACACATATATTATAGATATATATATATATATATATATATA
>NC_142928.1:63950743-63975743 GCF_046866305.1 Octopus bimaculoides
ATGCAGTACGTAAAAAGCTGGAAAAATATATTTCAGTTCTTTACTTTCTGAGTTCAAATCTCGCCGAGATTATCTTTGGCTATCATCTTTTCGTGGTTGCTAAAATGAAGTACTAGTCAAATATTCTTTTTTCTTCTAGGCACAAGGCCCGAAATTTTGTGGGAGGGGGCGGTCGATTAGATCGACCTCAGTACGCAACTGGTACTTAATTTATCTACCCCGGAAGGATGAAAGACAAAGTCGACCTCAGCGGAATTTGAACTCAGAACGTAAAGACAGACGAAATACCACTAAGCATTTTGCCCGGCGTGCTAACGTTTCTGCCAGCTCACCGCCTTGAAGTACTAGTTAAATGTTCTTTTCAACTCTAAGCACAAGGCCCAAAATTTTGAGGGAGCGGCCATTCGATTAGATCGATCCCAGTACGTAATTGGTACTTAATTTATCGACCCCGAAAGGATGAAAGGCAAAGTCGACCTCAGCAGAGTATTAGTCAAATATTGGAATTGGTATAATCGACTAAATTCTGTTTTGAAATTTCTGACCTTGTGCCAATACTACAAGGGATATCATAGCAGATTCTCCTGCCATATTTGGATGTTGGTATTGTTTAAGCTTAGGCTAGCACTGTTTAAGCCTGATCAATGAAAAAAAAAAAACCCCCAAAAACCTCTCATATTCATAAGAGTATGAAGGTATAAGAGTATAGAGGACGAATGATTACTACTCTAGCTAACGTAAATTCTTTTCAAAGACGGAAATATGTAATATGAGGAAAATTTTGGGTCCTGTTTTTAGCAGGAGGAGGGACCGCTGAAAGGCTTCCTCCATAGTCAGTTATTCTCATCGCCGCCATCGTCTAGATCTTTGCTGTTGTTTAGACTGAAGCTATTCCTGATTTAAGGTATACCGGCCATAATCACCCTGTCTTTTACCCATGTTCAAAGGAATCCAGGATTACATAATCCAACATGCCTTTCCCTAAAATGGGAGGCTATAATTTGAAAGAGATTTAACTGTTATTTTCGGAAGATCGAATGGTCATATAGCAGCTTTTGTTGCAAAGACCCAGATTAGCTCCAATCGATTCAATAAAGCTATTCTGAAAGTCAGTTTAACCGTAAACATCTTGCCTTTATATTTTTAGCTATGTTAGACTGCATTATCCAATACGTTTTCCTATTTTATATAGAGGGTAGAGTATTATCTGAGAGAGATTTCACGTCTATTTCTGTCTGGATGAAGGTCAATGTATAAATTTCCTCACTGACCCATTGGAGATTATATGGTTTTGATGTTCATATTGTTTATCCTTGATTAATTCTGATCCAATAGCCTTATGATTAAAGAAATTTCAGCTGTCATAGTCGTTTTTTTGTTTTAATTTTCAAACGTACACCTTTCATTACCAATCTCATGACCTTTACGTCGACATCCTCGTCAAGGAGCTTCTTCAGTAGAGTCCTTTTGGTAACATAAAGGTAAGCAGTAAATGAAGCATCAGGCGCAGGCGTGGCTGTGTTGTAAGACGTTTGATTGCCAACCTCATAGTTCTGGATTCAGTCCTACTGCGTGACACGTTGTCTTCTACTATGGCATCGGGCCGACCAAAGCCTTGTGGGTTGATTTGGTAGACAGAAACTGAAGGAAGCCCGTCATGTATGTATGTGTGTGTATGTATGTATCTATGTGTTTGTGTCTTTATGTCTATATCTGTTCTCCTCTACCACTTGACAAACGATGTTGGTGTGTTTACGTCCCTGTAACCTAGCGGTTCGGCAAAAGGGACCGATAGAATAAGTATTAGTCTTTAGAAAAGAAATACAAGTCCTGGGAGTCGATTCGTTAGACTAGAGCCCTTCAAGGTGGTGCCCCACCATGGTCGCAGTCAAATGACTGCAACAGTTAAAGAAAAAATAATGTCCCTTACCACGACTCATTCTGCTGCCCATTATTTATTGCAATCCAATCTTGTGGCCAAGTGTAGAGAGCAACGACTGAGCCTGTCAGTTCCCTTCGTTCTAGTCCGGAGACTATAGCAGAAGACACTTGCCCAACGTGCCACGCAGTAAGGCTGAACACAGGACCATCTGACGTTGTAGCAAACTTCTTACCGCACAGACTCGTCTGCGTCTGTAAAAAAAAAAAAAAAAAAAAATCTAGGCATGCCGTAAAGCCTTTAGTGACATGGGATCGCATTAGCGGATTCCTTTCACTTGCTCAGAATTTTCGTAGCCTTACTGTAATCATAAGAATTGCATAGTATGCAGTCGTGAACATTTTGGAAAGATTTGTGTAGAATGGGCAATGCCATTTTGCTTCAAGGTTTTGATGAAATACTATTTTCTGCTCTAGGCACAAGGCCCGAAATTTTGGAGGAGGGATCCAGTCGATTAGATCGACTCCAGTACGCAACTCTTACTTAATTTATCCACCCCAAAAAGATAAAAGATAAAGTCAACCTCGGTGGAATTTGAAATCGGAATGTAAAGACGGACGAAATACCGCTAAGCATTGAGCCCGGCGTGCTAACGTTTCTTATTTCTTTATTGCCCAAAAGGGGCTAAACATAGAGGGGACAAACAAGGACAGACAAAGGGATTAAGCCGATTACATCGACTCCAGTGCACAACTGGTACTTAATTTATCAACCCCGAAAAGATGAAAGGCAAAGTCTACCTAGGCGGAATTTGAACTCAGAACTTAACGGGAGACGAAATACCGCTAAGCATTTCGCCCGGCGAGCTAACGTTTCTGCCAGCTCGTCGCCATGCTTTGATGAAATATTATCATTTCTGTTCTAGGTAACAACGTAAGTGATATATCTTATTTTGTGGCCTTCTCATGGAACTGTTCATCTGTCTGCAAGACCTCAATCTTATAATAATTCTGCTTGCCACTCCGTTACTTAACCCGTCTGTAACGCTTCCACGTGATTAGTTGAAGAGGGAGAATGGAGAGGAATAGGAGGAGTTGAGTGGTGAGGGACGTGGGGAGGAGTGGTTAGGGGAGGGGAAATGAGGAGGGAAGATAGGGGACGGGGAGATAGGGGATGGGGGAGATAAGAGGTAGGGGAGATAAGAGGTAGGGGAGATAAGAGGTAGGGGAGAGGGATTGGTGGGGAAATGAGGCACACTCTAAAATATTATAGTAGTAATATTTAGAAGGTTATTATTCTTATGACCACTACTTTCGAAAAAATAAAGCGCTTAACTGTATGAGTGATTCGCCAAACTCAAATAGCGGAGGTACATAACCTCTCTAGAAGTGGAGGGAAGATATAGTTGTAGAGAAGTTATGTGCCCCCGGCCATTTGAGTCTGATGTGTTGGCTATGTAGCTAAGCGCTTTATAGTTGCGAAACCAAATGGTTACTCAGAACGGCCATAACAAATAACCTTCTACGTATATGTATATACACATACGTACAGGAATAGGTAGATAGCTAGATATATATGTATATATATGTATATATACATATATATATATATATATATATATATATAGTGTGTGTGTGTGTGTGTGTGTGTGTATACATACATACATACATACATACATACATATATATATATATATATATATATATATAAAAACAAAAGTAAATGAGTATATGCATATATACGTACAGGTATGTGCATACCGACATCCACCTGTATGTATAGGTGCATATCTGGGTACAGGACATTGCACACAAACGTAGACGAGAACACACGAGCCACATAGAGAACATTCTACTTCTTCAGCTACCCACGTTTTAACACCGGCGTTTATATGTATGTATGTATGTATGTATGTATGTATGTATGTATGTATGTATGTATATAATGTTAGTATATAATGTATGTATATAATGTATGTATATAATGTTAGTAGCACCTGTAAGGAAGTGCTTTATCCATTCACCAAAGCGAACGGAGCCTTGGCCAGGAGGAACTGATGTCGTCAGCCGGTATCCAACGTTCATCGAGTGTTTCGACCCTAAACCGTAACATGCTCCTGTTGGTGTTTCAGCAGAGGTGGCCAAGTCACTGCTCCTCATCTTCTACCTTCCAGCTTAACTCATCTCTCGTATACCAAAGCCGACAAGGGGCTCTTTCAGCTGCCACTCCTGCGCACAGCCACTCTTCGCACCTTACCTCTCATTCCAGTTGTAGTAAGCATCCGCCATGCCGACTGAGCAGCGAATCCCCTACAGCCAACCTCGACTGGGAAAAGCCATATCTGCCATCCTTTTTCCCTGCAATCCTGCAGAAGGCTCTCACATCTGGCTCATGGGCCTCATTACACCCCTCTTCTAATGGGACTGTTAGTTCAATTAAGATCATTTTCTTGGCCTTTTCCGACTATAGGACCACATCTGTCCACAGGGTTGTATAGACAACGTGGTGAAAATGAAATCTCTTCTCGAGGCCCACTTTCATATCTCATGGTCGGAATCCTTGCAGCAAGCTACGTATTGTTTTTGTTGACTTCACTGGAATCTCTCCTTCTTTCACGAACCTAATTGCTGCTGTTGCCTTCTGTTGGTGATGATGTTTCTTGCACCTTTCCTACTCCAGGGTGTGAGCAAATATTGCAAGCACCCTATCAAGGCGTCATTTATATCTACCTTGAAAAAGTGCTTTTCTGCACCTTACCAAGATGTGTGCCACAGTACCCCTTTCTCCACAAAGTCTACACAGCTGGTCTTTCCTCAAGGCAGGTCGGTCGTGTGTCATACACCAACCGCAGTAGGAAAGAGATGCGAAAAGATTCAAGCCTCCACAGGTCAGTCCATGCGAGATTCCTGTTAGGGCGATCCCATTTAGTCCATGTACTCTAAGATACCAACTCTGAGTTCAAATTCCGCAGAGGTTAACTTTGCCTTTCATCCTTTCGGAGTCGATAAAATAAGTACGACTTACGTTCTGAGGTCAATGTAATTGACTTAACCATTTCCTAGAAATTGCTGGCCTTGAGTCAAATTCAAAACTATATTCATACATGCATACACACAGAAACACACAGACACGCACACACACACACACACGCACGCACACAAAATATTGATTAAATTTACACTGTTTTAAAAACAACACCTTTTCTTTCCTCTCACGTTTCTAATTATAAATGCAGCGATTTTTTATCATCACCGTCGTCACCACCACCACCACCACCACCACCACCACAAGCACCACCACTACTACTACTACTACTAGAAACATCGTCATCACGATCATACCTCTCATCCCCTGCACCATCAGCAGCATCATCATCATCACTACCATCACTACCACCACCACTACTACTTCTACCACCACCACTACTACTACTACCACCACTACTACTACTACCACCACCACTACTACTACCACCACTACTACTACCACCATCGCCATCAGGATCTTAATCCTCAACTGCTTCAACACCACCACCACCATTATTATTACTATTATTCTTATTCTCCTTATTGTTATTATTATTATTATTATTATTGTTATTATTATTATTATTATTATTATTATTATTATTATTATTATTATCATTATTATTTTTATTATCATCATCATCATTACAACAGGTGTTGTTGAAGTCGTGGTCGTGGTTGTTGCTGATCGCTATTGTTGTGATTGTTTATTCTTGTTCAGCTCGCTCCCGTGTCTGGTATTCTGTTGTTGGAGCACATATACATAAACCGAAGGCAATCTTTTTTGATGTGGCCGGCGGCCACTAGTCTGACGTTGCTCACCATCACTCGCTGCAGCTGTTGTCAGTGCTGATCTATCAAACGTTTCAATGACCCCAAGACATGCAGGAATCGAATCAGTCAAAATCGACAATTACAGGGTTACTCTAACAAAGCTAGAAGACATTCGGGGGCCAAAAGAAGATGTCTGTAATGTGAACGTGTTTGTTGCTTTTTTTCCCTGTTCACATTATCTATCTATCTATCTATCTGTCTATGATTATACATATGTACATGTATATGTATATGTATGTATGCATGTATATATATGCATGTATATATATATATAGGTATGTTTATGTATATGTATGTATGTATGTATATATGTAAATATTCATATATATGTATACATGTACACACACACGCACACACACATACACACGCATATACACACACACAAATATATATGTGTATGTGTGTGTGTGTGTGTTTGTGTGTGTGTAAAACATATAAACACATACAACATATATGTATGTATATATATTAGTGTGCGTGCGAAAATTTATGCGAGAATATATGTATAGTGCATGTATGTGCGCGTTGGATAAATTAGGATATGTATATATATATATATATATATATATATATATATATATATATATATATATATATATATATATATATGCAAATTCACACATATATACATACATACATGCGTATATATGTAAATATATTTCTACATGTATGTGTGTGTGCATGTATATATATATGTATATATATATATATATATATATACATACACTCACACACACACACACACACACACACACACACACACATATATATATATATATATATATATATATGCATATATATATATATATATCTATACTGTTGAGTATCTGTGCGTTGAATAAAATTTAACTTATTCTACCATACATACATACATACATACATACATACATACATACATATATATATATATATATATATATATATATATATATATATATATTCTTGTTAGTTTGCATCTTCGTACTAAAAAACACGTTTATATGCATCTGACTGTCTTTCAATCTCTCTCTTGTAATGTGTGTGTGTATGTGTGTGTGTGTGTGTGTGTGTGTGTGTGTGTGTGTGTGTGTGTGTGTTTGTCCGCGAATTTGCGTGTGTGTTGAGGGGGTGATGTGAACGATCGTCATGGTGATAGAGGCTGTGGCGTCTCAGTTCGCTGAAGTGATGCATGCTGTTGTTCTTTGTTATTATTTCTGCATGTGCAACATCGCCCTGCTGCATATCTGAAGCAGAGTAGCAATGACAAGAACAGCCACAACATAACTGAATGTATTAATTTCCATCTACATTCTATTAATTTCTTATATAAACTTTAGAAGAGGGGGGAACCATACTTGGTGATTCTTTGCGGTTAATCGACTTACTAGAATTTATTGCAAGCCTTATTTCAAATCACGTCATCTATTATAACACCAATACTACCAGCACAGATTACACCATAACCGTTAACAACATTGATTTGATCTGTTATGTTAGAAGTAGCAGTTAACTATTTCTGAACTCAAATCATACCACTAGTGGTATTCCGTCGTTCACGACGACGTGAGTTCCATTTAATCCGATCAACAGGGCAGCTAGCTCGTGAAATTAATGTGCAAGTGGTTGAGCACTTCACAGACATGTGTACCTTTGACGTAGTTCTGAGGGAAATGCAGCGTGACTCCGAATGTAACGATGCTGGTCCTTAGAAATACTGGCACTGATCATTTTTGCCGGTTGAGTGGACTGCAGCAATGTGAAATAAAGTGTCTTGCACATGGAAACCATGCACTGCCGGGAATCGCGTTCACTAGCCTACGATCATGAGTCGAATACCCTAACCATTACACCACGCACTTTCAAGAAATCAAATCATATTCTGTTAAAGAAAAATGAAGGCTGTCTATATTAGATAATGATGTGTGAGAAAACCCATTCTTGAAAAGAAGAGGGAGGGTGAGATTCAAAGCTATAGTATCTTTGGACGTACATACACACTTGCATGCATACATACATATACATATATGCATATATATATATATATATATATATATATATATATATATATATATATATATATATTCGTATATATATATATATTCGTATATATATATATATATATATATATATATATATATATATATATATATATATATATATATATATATTTCGTTTTGGGATTTGGTTTGCAAGATTTTTTATGTGATTTCCTGTGTTGAAGCATATTCTGTTGTGTCTGGGGAGAGTCATTTTCTTATTGTGCCTTAAAATTCAACACACTCACCGGTAAAATTTCCACTTATTTCTTATTTTTATTTTCCTAAAATTTTCGTTGCGTCTTGCAACCTTTTCAATAGTCTTTATTGAAAAGGTTGCAAGATGCAACGAAAATTTTAGGAAAATAAAAATAAGAAATAAGTAGAAATTTTACCGGTGAGTGTGTTAAATTTAAAGGCACAATAAGAAAATGACTCCACCAGACACAACAGAATATATATATATATATATATATATATATATATATATATATATATATATATATATATATATATATAATCCCAAAACAATGAAGAAAAAACACAAGAAAAAAACAACAACGCGAGCACGTGGTACATGCAAAGTATTAAAAGACGCTCAGGGAAGGAAAGAAAGGGTGTTTTACGTTTCGAGCAAAGCTCTTCTTCAGAAACAGGAGACAGAGGAAAGTCCAACAGAAAAGGAAGAAAGAGGAAAAAAATTGTCAACAATCCACATATAGTTATATATACGATGCGTCCTGCCCAGCTCTTCGAAACGCCGGTGTTAAAACGGGGGTAGCTGATGAAGTAGAATGTTCTCTATGTGGCTTGTGTGTTTTCTCGTCTACGTTTTGGTTGCAATGTCCTGTACCCAGATATGCACCTATACATACAAGTGGATGTCGGTACGCACATACCTGTACGTATATATGCATATACTCATTTACTATTTGTTTTTACATGACTGAACGCAACGTCTCCAATTCGTAAGTAGTTTTCGTAAACTTATATTTTCCGACGCTACTCTATCTCTTTCTCTTCCTCTATCTTTTTTCCCCCTCTCGTTCTTCCTCTTTACTACTACGTATCTCGCTTTACCCCTCTCGTTCTTCCTCTGTTACTTCTACGTATTTCTTTTTTCCCCCTCGTACTTCCTCTCTTTCTCTTTTCCTCTCGTTGCTCACCTATTCTTCTACTTCCTCCCTTTGTTTCTCCCTCTACCACTCTCTCTCTTCCCCTTACACCGGCATGGTCACATGCTTCCGGTCAATAATCCTTTTCTTCCTTGGCTATCGCCGAGCAAGCACGCGAACTACTTCGTCCCTTTCAAGTTCGTGCCTCACAGCGTTCATACACACATCATTTTTCTCGTCAGGCCGTAAAGCCTTTTCTGTTTGTTTTCCTGTCTTGTTTTTTGTCCGCCACTACATTCCTCCATGGCAAGATTTAATTTGTGCATACAAATTTAATTTGCGGTCCATGGGAAGAGCCGTTTTAACGATGCGTCCTGCCCAGCTCTTCGAAACGCCGGTGTTAAAACGGGGGTAGCTGATGAAGTAGAATGCTCTCTATGTGGCTTGTGTGTTTTCTCGTCTACGTTTTGTTTGCAATGTCCTGTACCCAGATATGCACCTATACATACAGGTGGATGTCGATACGCACATACCTGTACGTATATATGCATATACTCATTTACTATTTGTTTATATATATATATATATATCTATATATATATGTATATATATATATATATATATATATATATATATATATATATATATATATATATATATATGTATATGTATATATGTATATATATATATATATATATATATATATATATATATATATATAAATATATAAATATATATGTATATGTATATATATTTATATGTATGTATATATGTATGTATATATATATATATATATATATATATATATATATATATATATATATATATATATATATATATATATATATATATGTTTGTATGTGTGTGTGTGTGTGTGTGTTTGTGTGTGTGTGTGTGTATGTATTCCTACTGATCATTGGAGGTCTCTTACTCAGCAAGAGAGGTAAAATTCTCTCTCTAAAAGAGCTTGCTACATGCAATCAATTAATCTGCGTGGCACTCACTGAAACGCATCTAGCCCCTGATGTAACAGATATGGAAGTGCACATACGAAGGTATGCTGTATTTCGTGTACAGACGGAAGAGAAAGAAGCCACGGTAGAGTTGCTATGTATATCCCTGAAGATGTTACACCTCTTATATTATTGTCGCATCCAAACTCAGTTTGCGACACCTTATTAATACATATAAAGCAAGGTGATGTAGCTGTATGCACAATATATCGTCTGCCGAATATCGCAAAATATGATGGGAAGTTTGAGAATAGACTCAAGCACGTCGAAGAGGTATTAACATATCTAGATCAGAACATCAACATACTCTTCCAGGGTGATTTCAACCTCCCACATGTCAAATGGCCAGGAGACCACATCCTCTCTGGGATGTGACTGCATGAACAAAAGCATGTAGGGTTATTATTTGAACTTACTAATAAGCTGTTCATGGAATAAATGATAGTCAGGTCAACCATGAGAAACAACATATTGGATCTATGATTCACAAATAATGTGGAACTTACCCATAATGTGAAGGTGACACCAACGGCACTCTCAGATCACAACATTGTTGAACTAACTATGTATGGTCCTGTGCGAAATGTTGCTATTCACCCTATCAGGAGGACTCAAGCCTTATCCAGCGTGAATTTTCATAAGGCGAAATGAGAATCGCTCCGCATAGAGATCCACAAACGAAACTTATCCAACATTCTATCTATGCAAAACATTGACTTGAAACTCAGCTAGTTTATGTCAACAGTGCGAGTTATAAGGACTAAATATATCCCAGAAAGAAGGGCTAATACACTGTCAAACAAGATTCTCAGGGACAGAAAAATCCTCATGAGACGCAGGTCAAACAATAAACATTCTCTTTATTTCTTTCTTTCTTTCTTTCTTTCTTTTCGTGTAATATATATATATTAAAATATGTATGTATATCTGTATGTATACTATATTTATGCATATGCGCGTGCGCGTGCGTTCGCGGGTATATGCGTGTGTGTGTGAATGTGTGTGGTGCATGTATGTATTTATATATGTATATAATATAAATATATAGATATATGCATATATCCATACATATATGTACATACCTACATCTATATGTATGCATACTTGCATATATGGGTACAAGACATAAAAAAAAAACGTTAAACACAATGAGAAACGAAAAACGAAGACATAAAAACGAAAACATAGAAAACTTTTTTTGAACAACGAAAAAAAAAAACAAACAAACAGAGAAACGAGACGTGCAACATAAAGAGTATATCCCTTCATCAGTTGTCCGTGTCCATCTACTCCGTAGATGGCAAGGACAATACGCGACTTCGTTGGAACAGTCCTTCCCGCAAAGCAAATTAAATAAAATTGGGAATTTTTTGCGGAGGGTGAAAGTGAGCACAAGATCGTAAAAACAATACAGTAAAAACAAGTAAAAACACGACAGTAAAAACAAACGGTGAGGGCTGTAGGGCCAAGACGATAGAAACATTATTATGAACGCTAGGTAGAAGAGAGAGAAAAATCACGTCTGTTCTTTAGGAAGACCAGTGGGCAGAAAGAAAGAACCCCTTTCGTCACGTGTCAGTGATAAGAGGGTCAAGGAGGAAGAGGAGGAGTGAGAGAGAGAGAGAGAGAGAGAGAGAGAGAGAGAGAGAGAGAGAGAGAGAACGGTGAAAGGGAGAGAAGAAGAATAAGGAAAGGGTGGGAGAAAAAACAGAAAGGATGAAGAACAAGAGAGGAAGAGAGTAGTACAAAAATGCGCATAGTAATATTAAGATAAAACTTGCTTGGAAAAGGATGCGTGACGTTCGATCATCGAACGCCACGCATCTTTTTCCAAGCAAGTTTCATTTATATATGTATATATGTATATATATAGACATAGACATGTTAATATATATGTATATATACATGTATATATGTGTATATATTTGTACATACACACATTCATTCACATGTGTTCACATGACTGTCATGATAATAAGAAGGGAATGATTCTGCTTAGAAACAATATATACTTACACACACACACATCCTAACGCACATATACGTACATCTATACATGCGTGTGTGGTGTGTGTATGTGTGTGTGTGTGTGTGTGCGTGCGTGTGTGTACACATAAATATTATATATATATATATATATATATATATATATATGTCTATATATATTTACATATATGTGTGTCGGTGTGTGTATATTATTTGTCGTTTGTATTTTTTTACAATATCTCGTCTTATTCTTTTACATCAGTCAACAAACATTTCTTGGCATTATTGGTGTAATACATAATTTTCGTTTAGTTGTGTTTTGTTTTTATTACTTTTTCAAGATATTTAACTTATATAACGTCTATTTCGTTTTATTTTTGTCTTAAACATTATATTTGACACGTTTTTAGTTTTTCATTGGATAGGCGACATGTCAAACGATGGTAAGTGTCTAGTTTTCACGTCAGTCCTCTCAGATGTTTTTTTTTTATCATTATTATTATTATTATTATTATTATTATTATTATTATTATTATTATTATTATTACTACTACTAATACTACTACTACTACTAGTATTATTGTCCTCGTCATCAGTAGTAGTTGCAGTAGTTGTAGCAGTAGTAGTGGTGGTTGTAGTAGTTGATAATGTAATTGTAGTTTTCTTTTCGTCGTTGGTTTTGTTATAGTTATTTTCTTATTTGTTTTCTTTTTTTAAAAACTATATTCAAGAAGAGTCGTTTTTCACTGGATAGCTCCAGGGTAATCCAACGTCATGCGGGTAGAACATACCATGCCACAGGGTACAATCCTAAAATTCAGACTTCGGGTATACCGACTGCTTGAGGAACATACTGAACATTCTATATGGCTTAATATTACAGTCGACCTATGTTGTTCTCTTTCTAATATCTATTGTATGTCTGCCAACTCCGAGGTTCACAATGGGAGCTAGCAAAATGAACTCGATCCCATTGTAACAGCGGATTCTCCTCTCCCTTTATTATTGGTGCTGGGCGCTCCAGTGTAGTATCTTGGGATAATGAAGCTGTTGACGCTACTGCTAATTTGGATTGTATGTATTTTATCATATATTTGTGTCGATGCTTTGAGATAGCACTATAATTCAAGAAACGAAATTACAAACGCAGCACATGATCGAACATAAAACAGATCAATCAACAGCCGCGACATTATTACATACATAAAATAATGCTTCCGGTATATAGATATATTTTTAAAAAAAGGGTTCATTAACAAGGCATGACAAATTACTTGAAATGCAAGCATTGAAAATAAAAGCAAGCAAGAAACATTAGTATAATAACTATATAAATACCGTTTCTATCTTCATCAACCATCTCACTAAATTATATTGCTCGATACACTTCTAAACACCATCATTTGGAGAGGTTACAATGCATACAAAACATCCCGGTACCAAAACAAGATCATAAGAGTGAGTGCTAAAAACATCCCAGCAGCTAAACTCCTCTTGCAGTAGTGCTTTACTTGTTTTCTGGTTTAAGTTGCATACAGACACTAAGAACTGTCTTCCCTTGATCGCTAAACTATCTATGCTCTATGAAGAAATAGAAATGGATCTTTACCCTTTGAACGGCACTTCGAGAAATTAAGTTTTTTGTAACTAAACACTTTCAAACTTCGGACATTGGTAGAATGTGTCATATAAAATATCTTTTACTCTTAGTACTGTTGAGAAAAGTTTGTATTTTCAAAGTTATTTCGTGCTAAAGTTGTCGTATTTCGGTAATTTCAACCAATCAATGACGTGTATTCAGAGTAAAATATGTTTATATGATGTTTATATGACACATACTACCAGTGTCCGAAGTTTGAAAGTGTTTAGTTACAAAAAATTAATTTCTCGATGTGCCGTTCAAAGGGAAAAGATCCAAAGAAATAAAAAGGAATGAAAAACATACATTCCATGAATTTCTTCCAAACTGTAACCATTTCCATCTATGGCAAAAGACTCACTTCTTAAAATGTTTAACTGACATACCTTAAATTATGTTATCCTGGTGATATTTAAAAAGAACGATGTATTACCATACATAATTAGCATTCTACAGTTCTATATTTAAGAGATGAGGGATTATGGTACATTATTTACATTATTTACATTTGTCAGATATTTATCCTCATCATGTTTGTTGTTAACCCAACGTTTCGGCTGATATACCCTCCAGGTGTCTTGGGAAAATTTCGAACATGTGTTTTCATATTAAAATGAAATGGCATACAGCGGGAATAAAATTAAATGGTTAAACTACACCATTAACTCTTCTACACTCTCTTTCTTTGGCTCTAACTCTCTCTCTCTCTCTCTCTACTCTGTCTGCCTGTGTTCTGACTGTCTGTCTCTGTCATTCTCTCTCTCTTTGTCATTCTCTCTCTCTCTGTCATTCTCTCTCTCTCTCCCCTCCCTCTCTCTGTCAACTTATATCAACACTGGTACACGCTTATACATACAAATATCATATGCATATTTATGCTACATGTAGTTTATCCTTATGTCAATCATTATTGAAGAGAACTTTTACTAAAAGCATTTCATCCGTGACCATCTTGTCTTTCAATGAGACATAACGTATTTAGGATGATATGTTGCTTTCCGTTCTTTTTTAACGGTAGTTCCTGATTAGAAAAAGCTTTGTCTGCTATATCTAGCAGCCTGAATGATTACGCAGAAGCTCCTTCGTTGTCTCTTATATCAACTAGTTTATATAATTGATTATAACACTATGTTAGAGTTTCCTTAAAGGAAGCAATGAATACATTAAACTTCCAGATGAATAGATGTTATGAGACGTGAGAAGTGGAATCTAATGAATAAATTCCTTCCTATTTGCAATGTGAGCGCAAATAAATAAGATACTGGACGAATCGAAGCTGATCCATCCATCCATCCATCCATCCATCCATCCATCCATCCATCCATACACTCGTATATGTACATATATATAAATACAAACGTCTTCCTCGTTATATATACATGTATGTGTGTGTGCGTATGTATATGTATGTATATATATATAAATATATGTATATAAATATATGTATATAAATATATATACATATATATGTGTTTCTGTATATATATATGTATATGTATATATATATATATATATGTATTATATAACGAGGAAGACGTTTGTATATGTATATATATATATATATATATATATATATGCATGTATGTGTGTATATATATATATATATATATATATATATATATATATATATATATATATATATATATATATATATATATATATATATATATATATATATATGTGTGTGTGTGTGTGTGTATATGCATATATGTATGTATCTGCTTCGATTCGTCCAGTGACTTATAATATAAATGTATGTGTGTGTGTGTGAATCTGTGTATGTATGTATTTATGTGTGTAAATGCATATGAAAATTTAAGATATTTATAAATGCGCTGTAGCTTGATTACGTTTTGTATTGATATCAACAGCTGAAATCGAAATTGCTGTTATAAGCTTCGAACAGAGACACTCACGTCTATGTGTGGCAGCTCCCAGGCGCCTATAAAAGCCCTTTGGTGCTGATAGCTGGATAAAACCTGCTATTAACTGACAGCAACTCATGCTTACCGTTTCAAATCATCAGCGAAATAACGTTAATTTCGCCGGATCGTTTATACTGGCGGGACTTACGTAGACAGGGTAACTGTCAAAATTGTAACACCGAAGTTGCGATTGACATGGCAGATAGCGACAGAATGGCGCTCTTCCGGTTGTTGATAGTGGAGAAACCTCCTCTTTTATATCGAGAAGAATCACTTTGTTTCGAAACTGGTGGCATCCGTATGATAAAAGCCGAACGATTGTATTAGAAACGAAAGAAAGAAGGAAAGAAGCGAACGAGGAAAATGAGAGGAAGGAGAAGCAGAAGTTGTAGGAGTATATAGGAATATTAAAACAACTTTCTTTCCTTTCTGTGCATGCAGTTTGTAATTGCGCACGCGCACGCGCGTGTGTGTGTGGATACCACAAGCATTAAGATCACTTTAATGGGATTCAGTAGAATATTGTTTTCCCCATGCAGCTTCTGTTAAAATCATTAAATACTTGAATAAGTTCAATTTTGATGGACGCCCATGACTTTAATCTTTCTGTTGATTGTCTCCTCTTCTATTTATTTATTTATTTATTTATTTATTTATTTATTTGTTTGTTTGTATCAGTTTTCATAGTAGAAATTTTACTGTAATGTTCAGCTTAATATAATGAACGATATATAAGACTCATAACTTCGTAGAAGCCACGCTACGATTTCACTTCACATTAGAGTATTTTATTTTGTTTTGTTTTTTTCTGAGGTGGTGGTGGTGGTGACAGATTAGATTTTGTATTTTTTAGTTATATCCTTGTCTTTATAAATTTCACATTAAAAATGCGGCATTTTGTTATAACATATCATAGAACTATGCACCAGAAATTTAGAAGAAGTAATAAGCAAATCCCAACAGACCGTGACCGATGAAGCCGGTTCGTTTCTCAGCCATGCCATGCTGGCTGACAATGGACGTTTTACGCCGAAACAGCGGCAAAAATCTACCTGAAATTACATCCCAACGATATAACAGATGTAAGAGACATTGGAAAAAAGATGGCGGGATCACGACTGAAATGTTTTTGATCATGTTTTCTGCATCAAAAGCGAGAACCACAAAGCACATACACACAGAGGGGAAAAAAAAAGAAAGGGAGAGAGAGAGAGAGAGAGAGAGTGGGGTAATATTGTATTAGTTATTAATTAGTAATTTCTCCCCTTAGATTAAGCCCACGGGATGTAGTACGTGGTTTAAGTAGGTGGGAGGAGGAATCAATCTGCCTAAGCTATATACATACGTACATGCATGCATACACACACACACACACACACACACACACACACACACACACACACACACACACACACACACACACACACATATATATATATATATATATATATATATATATATCAACATAGTCCATTTTACATACACTCACACACACATATGTATGTACGTATGTATTTATATACATGCACACTAATGTAAAACATGCATATTTCTCATGGATATGCTTGCAAGGATAACTGAACAAGCATAGGCGCACATGCATCAGTGCTAATATACATATACATATGCATGCATACAACTGTATATTTACATGCACACATGCATATTATTAAACATAGCATATACACACTCAGAGACATACATGCAAAATTGGTTCTTTCGTTATAATAATTTAAAGAAAGGTCAGCATTTTAATCAAATTTCTTATTTTTACCTCTTCTTTTTTTCTTTTTTTTCTTTGGTTCTTATTAATATTTGTTTTCTATTGTGACCTCATCAGAATTATAACACTTTATTATTTTCATCAAACCAAAAGGAGGATCATTAAAAAGATCTTGCAATAACAGGGGACTGAATGAAGGGTAGGGTAATAGCATGAAGAATTTAACGCATTAATGTCAAACAAAGGGAAAGCGAGATTGCATTAAATGTCCATAATAAAACGTATCAAAGACATCACATACGCTAAAAGCGTTCGTAAATGTTTTTTTGAAGCTGGTGTTTTCATCAAATTTTATATCGAAATGAACTTGCCGGCTTCATTAACCTCATATTTTTATGTTCATTAACTTCACACCTTTACGTTAATCAAGTGCTGCAATATCCACTTTCAATCATTTATCCTTCTCTGATTATTCTTTCTCTTCCTATACTTGCCCCTTCATCATCGATAGTGCCGTTGTTTGTTTGTTGTTGTTGTTGTTGTTGTTGTAGCGGTGGTGGTGGCGGTGGTAGTTGTAGTGGTAGTGGTGGTGATTGAGAAATCATTATTTGTGTTGTTGTTGTTGTTACGGTGGTGAGCTGGCAGAGTTGTTAGCGCTCCGGACAAAAATGCTTAGTACCATTTCTTTTGGCTCTTTCACGTTCTGACTGAGTTCAAATCCCACCGAAGTCAACATTATCTTTCATTTTTTTTCAGTGTCGATAAAATAAGTACTAGCTGAGTGCAAGGGTCACCGTTATCGACTATCCCTCTCTCATTAAAACTGATTGCCTGTGTTCAAGTCATAGGCTTTGTACCAGTAATATTAAAGGAATATCATTATTACCAGCCATATAACTGTATTTTGATGCTGGGACTATAATTTACAAATGTGGCGAATTAATGTTACAGTAATCTACAATAATTATACTTTTACAATTCTTATTCAAGGTGAGGAAATTAATGCTAACTTTTAAAAAATAAAAAAAAATTATTACATTAAAATATAATTAATTAAAGCAAATTTCTGAAATATTTTAATATTTACAATAAATATATCTTCTGCTTTTTATAATTTACTTGTTTTAGTAATTGGCGTGCTGTCATGTTGGGGCACCACCTTGATAGTTTTAGTCGAACGAATCGACCCTAGCACTCTTTTTTAAAGTCTCTATTAATATTTTTCGCCGGACCGCTAAGTTACAAGCATGTAAACAAGCGAACATTGGTCGCTGAGCGATGGTGGAAGACAAACACACATATGTAGAACGAGCTTCTTCACAATTTTGGTTTATCAAATTCACTTACAAGGTATTGCTCGGCCCGTGGCTATGGTAGAAAACTTGCCCAAAGTGCCGCACAGTGGGACTGAACCTAAAACCTTGTGGATTGCAAGGAGTGCTGTTTAACAATACAACCACACATGTTCCTATATGTTATCAATGGCTATAAAACTGTTTATCTACTAATTAATTATATATGTGTTATTTCTTTACTACCCACAAGGGGCTAAACGTAGAGGGGACAAACAAGGATTAAGTCGATTATATCGACCCAGTGCGTAACTGGTACTTATTTAATCGACCCCGAAAGGATGAAAGGCAAAGTGGACCTCGGCGGTATTTGAACTCAGAACGTAGCGGCAGACGAAATACCGCTAAGCATTTCGCCCGGCGTGCTAACGTTTCTGCCAGCTCACCGCCGTATTAATTATATAGGTGTGGAAGCGCAATGACCCAGTGGTTAGGGCAGCGAACTCGTACCCGGAGGTTCACGGTTTCGATTTCCAGACCGGGCGTTGTGTGTGTTTATTGAGCGAAAACACTTAAAGCTCCACGAGGCTCCGACAGGGGGTGATGGCGACCTCTGTTGTACTCTTACGCCCCAACTTTCTCTCACTCATTTTTGCTGTTTCTTGAGTAAAGCTGCAATGGACTGGCGTCCCGTTCAGCTAAGGGGGAACACATACGCCATAGAAACCGGGAAACCGGACCCATGAGCCTGTCTAGGCTTTAAAAGGGCGCATAAATAAAATAAATAAATTATATATGTAACATATCTATCAATTCCACATGAGGCAACGTGACATTTTTAGCGTGATCAAGCAACGATCAATTGATTAGGGAAGGCCCTGAATAACAGAAACTTTAGTGTGTCAAACAAGATACTTTAACGTGTATAGCTGCGTATTTTCTTGTTGTGAGTCTTGAGTTTAAATTCTGTCGGGGCCAGGTAAGCCCCTTTTCTTTCTGGATCGAATAAAATGAGGAGGACAAACAAGACTAAGATTGATCTGATTTGCTATTTCCAAATGTCTAATGCTGTGCCTATGTCAGTAAAATCTACTGAACCTGATAGAATACCTTTCATGTTTTGAGCCTAAATACTACCGTGATTGATCTTACTTTTCATACTTTTCATACTTTTGGAGTTTGACTCAGTTGACTTTGTCCTTCCTCATAAAATTTCCAATCTTGTGCGAATGTTAGAAATAAATGTTTGCGTTTTAACTAAAGATAGTATTGCTTGATTTTAATATAGTACAAGACTAATTTTTGTATGACTTGCATATCTATTATTCTCTCTTTGTTTCTTGAATTAAACAACAAAGCCCTCACAACCAATATTTTACATTTTTATAAATGTAAGGTAATATTCTATAACATAGTCTTAGATACACTATAGCTAAAATAAATAAATAAATAAATAATAAAGCGAAGCGATGACCGAGTGTCTACAGCTGAAACGCTTTCCATAATAGACCTCTCTATCAGAACTAGTCAAGGATTAAACAGCAACAAAAATAACACATATAATTCTTCTAAGTAAACGGTAAGCAATATTAGTCAAGAGTCATATATATATATATATATATATATATATATATATATATATACGACGGACTTCTTTTAGTTTTCGCCTACCAAATCCACTCACAAGGCTTTGGTTGGGCCGAGGCTATAGAAAAAGACACTTGTACAAGGTGCAACGCAGTGGGACTGAACTCGGGACTATGTGGTTGGGAAGCAAACTTCTTACCACATAAACACTCCTGCACCTATATATATATAAATATATATATATATGTGTGTGTGTATAGTAAATCCCAAAATGACGAAGAACAAACACAAGAAAAAAGACAACTCTAGAACGTGGTACATGCAAAATAGTAGCAGACGCTCAGGGAAAGAAAGAAAGGTGGTTTTTACGTTTCGAGCAAAGCTCTTCTTCAGAAACAGGAGACAGAGGAAAGTCCAAGAGAAAAGGAAGACGGGGGGAAAAATCACTAACGATTCACATGTGAGGCCTTTCCATCAAGAACGATGTATTACTCGAAGTAGCATTGCCCATAAGGCAATCTACCCGATATCCCAATTCACCACCTTTCCTAAAAATATTAAATCGGCAAAAAAAATAACAAAAAAAACCAGACAGGATGGGTACGGTTGCAAACATACTTCATTATGCTCGGTCCGGGCTGACCCGGGTTAAAATAGCAATTACAACTATGTGGACCGAAGTAATCAGATTCTATTCAAATTAAGTAGGAACATTCAACAGTTTCCTTTGTCTATTCTACCACTAGCTTTGGTTTTATAACCCCCAGGACGCATCTAGCCGTTATTTAGTTGGTTAAACCTCTACTATTCCGACGCCATCTTCATTATAACAATCATCTTGATGATTATTATTGATTTCTTATATTGGCATTGATCCACAAATGATAGGTGAGGATATAATTTATAATGTCTTCCATAGGATTTGACTGGTGCATTACTTTATCGATCAAGCATGGATAACATCGTATCCTTGGGATTAGAACTCCGCACCTCAACGGCTGAAAATAATATCCGAAGTCATTTACTCGGCTGCACCACACACTTTGCTAATCTAATCCAACCCTCTTAATGAATCATAATGGTTATAATCATTACCAAGTAATGTGCTGTCACTTAAAAAATAATTACTGTAGTTTTTGGTGGGGAGATATGACCTTATATATATATATATATATATATATATATATATATATATATATATATATACATACATACATACATATTCAATGTATTCATATATATATAAATGTGTGTGTACATATAAATGTTCAATCTATATATATATGTATGTATATATATATATATGTGTGTGTGTGTGTGTGTGTGTGTGTGTGTGTGTGTGTGTGTGTGTGTGTGTATAACAATCAGTAAGCGTTTTGTGGCTTTTTCAAAAATTTACATTACAGAAATGTCATTTCTGTTTTGCAGTGTTTGTGTGTGAACGTTTATGTGTGCTTAATTAAGTGTACATTTGTATGAGTATGTATACGCGTGAATATATGCATATATATGCGAATGCATATGCATGTATGCATATGGGTATGCGTGCACATTTATAATTGAGTGTGTGTCTATCTGCACGTATATCGCTATATGCGTCCGTTTGAATGATTTTCTGTGTTTTCTTAATATCCCCTTTTATTTCAATGCAATCTATGTGAGCGTGTAAGTGTATGTGTGTCTATTAATTTTGAACATAATTGCACGTCTGTGTTGTCAGTGTGTGCATATTCCTCTGTGTTTGGGGCTGTGTGTGTGTGTGTGTGCACGCGTGTGCGTGCGTGCGTGCGTGTGTGTGTATGTGTGTCTAAGAGTAGATATGTACGTTCAGTTTCTTTAGTTAAATACGAGCCAGTTGCTGTATGATGATTACTGTTTGACAGTCGGGACTGCTGTTAATGATACAGACCTCTGCAATTGCCAGACAAAGAAGCGCCAGGGTTGCGGAACGAACTGTGATAATCACAGATCACCCTCACGTAATGTTGGCAGCAAACGGCACCATAAGTCCATCAAGGACTCATTCTAAACAGTATATTTTATGCAATAATCACCTATTGAGAAGAAGGTGGTAAGATCAAGAAATTCTTCCTCTGCTAGCGCCACCTGTCTGTCTCAGTTAATACGCCAAGCCGGCTAAACCGGTAGGCAAAACTTCAAACCATCCATCTATACATCCATACTTCCTTTATCTTGCCATCTCTCTTCCCCTCCCTCCCTCCCTCCCTCCCTCACAACCTCTCTCTCTATATCTATCTATCTATTTGTTTACTATCAAATCCATCTATATCTATCTACCTTTATGTCTCCCTCCCCTCTTCTTCTTC
Source organism: Octopus bimaculoides (assembly GCF_046866305.1). Classification (NCBI taxonomy): domain Eukaryota; kingdom Metazoa; phylum Mollusca; class Cephalopoda; order Octopoda; family Octopodidae; genus Octopus; species Octopus bimaculoides. Next base: position 63,973,105 of record NC_142928.1, read on the forward strand.
TTCTTCTTCTTCTCTCTCTCTCTCTCTCTCTCTCTCTCTCTCTCTCTCTCTATATATATATATATATATATATATATGCATATATATTTATATGTATATATATAAATGTATTTATATATACATATCTATCTATCTATCTATCTATCTATCTATTTATCTATCTATCTATATATATATATATATATATATATATATATATATACATATATATATATATATATATATATATATATATATATATATATATGCATATATGTTTATCGCATTTATCTAACCATCCATCTATTTATCCTCTATGCGTTTAACGTTTAGCTAAACATCACCCCCCCAACCCATCTATTCCATCCGTGCATTCACCCAGTTAACCACCTTCTCCCCCCTCCTGTCATTCACTGTATGGGACACAAACTGATAAATCCTTTTGTTCTCTAGCTTTCGTCTTATAACAACCACTCACTCTTCTTTTTCCTTCCCTCTTCTTCTTTGTCTCCCCAACCACCTTTACCAACGCCTCTGCTAACGCCCCGGATCTGGTCGCTTCTGATGAGGTCGACAAAGGTCACACGGCGTGCGTGTTCCTTTATCGGCTATTAGCAATCGCGTGAATGTTATCTGTCGTTAAGTTGAAGGAATATCTAATGCTAGTAGGATGCTAGTTGCTTATCAATAAACTACCTCCTCAGTGTTAGGTAGGAAAAACTACCTCTGGCTCCAACAAGTCAGAAAAAGAAGAAAGGAAGAAAGAAGAGAAAGAAAGAAACAAAGGAGGAAGTGAGAAAGCTTACCTGACAGAGGCAATGGCGTGTTTTCCAGATTGAATCAGAGACATTAAAACAGAGCGGGGACGGAAAATTACATTCTTGGAAAAAATTGAAAGCGTGTTGTAGGATTAATTACTTGTATGTTATTATGATCTCTATGTATGCATCTCTGTATGTATGTATGTATGTATGTATGTATGTATGTATGTATGTATCTATCTATCTATCTATCTATGTATCTATGTATGTATGTATGTATGTATGTATGTATCTATCTATCTATGCATGCATGCATGCATGTATGTATGAATGCCTACATACATTTAGGTATGTATGTGTTTGCATATATGTGCGTACGTATTTATGCATGCATGCATGTATACGTGCATGTTTATCTCTACTCTTGGGAATATGTAGCAGTCTTTTTCTCAAGGTTGTTTTCTAATAAGCACAAATTTTACCATGGAGATTTTCATTTTCTTAACATTACGTGTCTCCACTTCTGGGTGTGTTTATTGAAGCTGTTTCTTATGAAGGAGAAAAAAATTGATAAATTTTGTATGTTAGGGGGATTTCTTTAAAAGTTATTCCTGGTATATTACCCAGGTAAATTGTACAACTGTACAGTTTTGGAGTGTCTTTTATTTTGACTGATCTGAAATCCAAGTTAATACCAACATAAAATTTAGGATATTCTCTTATTCTCTGACTTGTTTCAGTCATTTGATTGCGGCCATGCTGGAGCACCGCCTTTAGTCGAATCAAATCAACCCCAGGACTTATTTTTGTAAGCCTAGTACTTATTTTATCGGGCTCTTTTGCCAAACTGCTAAGTTACGGGGACCTAAACACACCAACATCAGTTGTCAAGCGATGTTGGAGCTACAAACACAAACATATACACACACACATACATACATATATATAGATATATACGATGGGTTTCTTTCAGTTTCCGTCTACCAAATCCACTCTCAAGGCTTTGGTCGGCCCGAGGCTATAGTAGAAGACACTTGCCCAAGGTGCCACGCAGTGGGACAGTTTTAGACTACATCAGTCTAAGAAATAATTTGAATAGAATCTGATTACTTCTCTGTCCACATAGTTGTAATTGCTATTTTAAAACCCAGCTCAGCCCTGACCCAACATGATGAAGTATGATTCCAACCGTAACCATCCTGTCTTTTTTTTTTTTTTGCTGACATAGTATACCTAGGAAAGGTGGCGAATTGGGATGTCGGGTAGATTGCCTTATGATATTTCATTTTATTACACCGGGATGAAGTTTGTTTTTCAGCTTTTAGGGTTCGATAAGTAAAGTAGCGATCTAACTTAGTACTACATTGTCCAATTTGTCCTTCCTTTTCTTAAGACGGTAGGGCGTGATACTTGATATTCTGTTGATTGTTATTTCTAGCAGGCAAAACGATCTTGGCTGCAAACAGTAACTGTGTCAACAAAACAGTAATACAACTTTACTTTAATGCTGCAGGCTCAAGACGACGGGAAAGCGGCAGAGCAGTAATTTTTGTTATCCCCGCCCCCCGAAACTTCAGTATGGTCAAAAAATATATCAAGCAACGGGTTTTGAGGTGTGGAGACGTGACACAACATGAATTTTCCGTTAGTGATTTACGCGTGAGAACTTGGTTGAATGGCAGAAAATGATGAGTGAATAGATACATAATTTCGAAGAAAGAGTCATTTGACATTTACGGATTTGCAAATAAACGAAAACTTAATGGTTGAAATGGCTAGACAGCGTCACACCCACCTAACAAAAAAGTGGAGTAAGTTGCATTGTGTTTGGGGTTAAGTGAATAAAGAGGGGAATTTATTAGGTAGGAGGAAAAATGAGGGTAATTAATTGGACATAAG
>NC_142928.1:63978243-63980743 GCF_046866305.1 Octopus bimaculoides
CTATCCGTGATACACTATCCATCTGGGCTATGTTTCATTCGTACCAAGCGCCATTACCCACACCTCCCCCGAAAGAAAAAGTAGAAGGAAATTATCCTTACCCATTCCATCCCCCCACAGAAAAACAAAAACAAAAATCACTGTAAACTAAAAACATTGCAAAGAACCATATAAAAAAAAATGTTTCTCCTTCTACCACCACCACCTACAACATCACAACCCAGTGATGCTGCTACCATCACTACAGCAGCAGAGGAGGAAAAAAAAGAAAAGGAAAAAGAAAAGGGAAAACTATATATATATATGTGTTCTGCCGTAATTATTATTTTGGAAGTCGACGGCATCTGTGAGCATTCATATTGCAGGTCTCGGTTTCTCTCTCATTTATATTCATTCAAGCGCAATTTCGCAATGTTACAGCCAGCCTGCTATTTAGCTTCATTTCGTCCATTCATTTTTCCATCACACCTCCTTAAACAGCGGGTTTATAAAATATTGCATTAGACCCGTTCTTATCCATCACCTCCTTCCTCCTCCTCCCCGAGGCTCTCTGTTTAACTTTTTATTTATTATTTATTTATTTATTCATTCATTCATTCGTTCGTTTTATTAATATAAGGTAGTTGTTTAGCCTCCAAATCATCACTGTTTTCGAGCAGATCTATGACCACACATGACCACACCGTTTTCTTCGCTTGAGAGTTAATGAACATCATCCAATATGTTCTTTGATTCTTAGACAACAGTGCGACGTTTGGGAAATATTTTTCTGCTATTTGTACCGGTCGTGTGACTACATAGAGGTCTTCTCCTTGGTAGCTACAGTTATTGGTACTATTGTTGTTGCTGTTAATTTAGTCCGTGTCCGGCTCTGACTAAACAGCCCTATATCTCGTAGGTTGTCGACCGAACACCAGGTATGCCCCACAATCCCATCTTTGCGACTTTATAATGTCTCTGTGTAATCGAGGGATACAGTGCACATTTCGACATGCAAATATGAATCGATTATGGTACAGTGTGAGAGTGGCAATCTTGAGGTAGAGTACTCCCGGAATTGCTCAATCTATTTTGCACGATAGCATATTCTGGTGCTGGTTAAAACGAGGGCAAGAAAAATGGACTCGGTCACAGAGCAACAGTTGCTGTTTCTCTGCACTTATTGTTGATAATGCGCATCCCAGCAGAGTATTTGGGGCCAGCGAAGCTATTCATGTGTCAGGTATTTCCGTATTTATGTAACCATAATGCTTGTTTCGGCTGACTAGAAGAGCTAGTGGTTTAGAGTGTTGTAGTAATGTTTGAGGGGTTAGATGTGATTATTCATGTACTTGGGAGTGACTGTTCAGTTTGCAAAGTGCTGTGCAAGAGGTGTAAGTTGAAATTAAACTGTGCACTTCGTATATCCAGGTGTTTTTATTTCGTTATTATTATGTTTTTTTCCCTAATATTGGTGATCTGTGGAAGTTGTCTCTATTTAATATATACATTACACTGTGTAATACGGTTTTTGTCCTTGTGTAGCAACTGCTGTTTCTAATTTGCCTCTTGCGAGCAGGTATGAAGAAATGGCTAATATTTCCTTCAAACTTGGCTTTCTTTACATTTATTCAAACCCTAAAGAATCCCGCTCAACACATGGCTATGGTGCTCTCCCCACTGCACCTGCTCGTCATCAGAGATGCACATATTGTCAACCACTAAGGGGCATGTTCAAGTGGTTAAGGTCAAGTAACTGACAAGCAAATCTGAGGTATTGAGCAGAATATCGATATTTCTGCTTTAGCAACTCTGTCTAAAATGTAATGAAAATTAGGTCAGTTTCAAAACATTGATGTCCAGGTTATAAAAGCAAAGTTTGAAGGGAATAGTAGTCATTTCCATTGATTTCTAGAGAGAAGCAAATAAGAAATAACACTTACTGAGCAAAGACAAAAAAAAAAAAAATTTTGTTACACAGTTTTATTGGTTCATCTAAATATGACATTTAGTCACTAACAGTATACAACGATTCAAAATGTTCCAGATGTTATATAATAGTCCATCGCATCTATATTTGTCTATAGCGCTAGTTTTTGTCTTTAACAACGGTATATGGGTTTTTGTGAAATCATATGCAAATGTTATGGTTGGCACTCCGTCGGTTACGACGACGAGGGTTCCAGTTGATCCGATCAACGGAACAGCCTGCTCGTGAAATTAACGTGCAAGTGGCTGAGCACTCCACAGACACGTGTACCCTTAACGTAGTTCTCGGGGGAGATACAGTGTGACACAGAGTGTGACAAGGCTGGCCCTTTGAAATACAGGCACAGAAACAGGAAGAAAGAGTGAGAGAAAGTTGTGGTGAAAGAATACAGCAGGGTTCGCCACCACTCCCTACCGGAGCCTCGTGGAGCTTTAGGTCTTTTCGCTCAATAAACACTGGGAATCGAAACCGCGATCCTACGACCGCGAGTCCGCTGCCCTAACCACTGGGCCATTGCGCCTCCACAGTCCG